>NC_142930.1:164530670-164578170 GCF_046866305.1 Octopus bimaculoides
TATTTTTACGCTGACACTTTGAGGTCATCCCTCAAAGTGTGTGACTGAGTATTTTATTATATATACATGTATATATTTCAAAATGTGTGCGCATTTGTGTATGTTGTATGCATTCACCAACTCAAACAAGGAGACCATCCAGAAGAGTTGCAGGAGATTCCAAAGTCGTCTGGAGGCCGTGGTTGAAGCCAATGGCAATTTTATTGAATAAATTTACTCTTTAGTATTTCAAGATATTTTTATGTAATTTTGGTAAATATATTTGTTAAAATGAGATGTTAAGTGTTATTTTCATTTTCGCATAATTTAGACAACAATTCATTCACTGCACCCTGTATATATATATATATATATATATATATATATAGAAGAGTTACAGAATGGAGTATGGGAAATCCAAGCTACATATGTTTCATAGTGAGTGAAACCGCAGAAGTGGTAAAATACGAGTGAGGTGTATACTGTTGGCTACTCTTCATTTCACATTCCCCCAGTCTACTCAGCTGTAAATGAGGCCCAACGCTCAAAAGGAACTCAGCCACTTTGCCTCTGTGAGGCTCAATACTTGAGAGGAACTCATCCACTTTGCCTCCGAGGCCCAACACTCAAAAGGAATTCATCCACTTTGCCTCTGTGAGACCCAACGCTTGAAAGGAACTCAGCCACTTTGCCTCCATGAGGCGTGTGTGTGTTTATTTGCTCAAACCTCTTGACAACCAGTGTTGGTGTGTTTATGTCCCCATAGATGACCGGTTTGGCAAAAAGAGACAGTATAAGTACCAGGTTTATAAAAAAAGAAAGAAAACCGAGGTTGATTCATTCATCTAAATTGTCTTCAAGGCAGTGCCCCAGCATGGCCAGAATCTGATAACCGAAACAGGTAAAACATAAAAGCTTTTCCACCTGAATACTTACATTGATTACTAACTCATCCTACCACCACTACCTTTCTTAAGCCATAACCCCTCTCTCTCTCTCTCTCATACTATCTTTCTCTCTCCTTCTCTCTCATACCCCACCTACCTCTCTGCCTCTATTATGCTGTCTTTCTCTTTCCTTCTCTCTTGCACTTACTGCTCTCTCATACTGTCTCTCTCTCCCTCTCTCTTTCTTTCTGTCATATCCTCTCTTGTACCCCCTCACTGTCTCTGTCACACAATCTATTTCTCTCCCCCTCTCTCACACACTCTCTCTCTCTCTTTCCCTCTTCCCCAATATACTGGGGTTGTATGTCTGCATACACACACACACACACACTAGTATAAAAAACAACAACAGCAACAGCAACAATAGCAGTAATAGATCTGTTATCCCCCTCACTGCCTGGTCTTTGCTGCAACCATTGATGCGATAGATTTAATTGAAGCCTTTCTCATTTGCAACAAGAAGAAAGCCATAATCTGCCATAGAAAAGAAGCTAGATGTCTGCCATAAATCAGATGGCGCCATTTTGTTAGAACACACTGTCTTTTGGAGATTTTAGATCTTCACTTTAACCAAATCCTTGATAACAATCACTTCGTTATGAATTTAATTTTTCAAATAAACCTTAATTGTTGGCATTGTGTGCTGTTTAAACTATTATTATTATTATTATTATTATTATTATTATTGTTATTATTATTATTGTTACTATTGTTATTATTATTGTTATTATTATTATTATTATTATTATTGTTATTATTATTATTATTATTATTATTATTATTATAATAAAGGCGGCGAGCTGGCAGAAACGTTAGCAGGCCGGGCGAAATGCTTAGCAGTATTTCGTCTGCCGTTACGTTCTGAGTTCAAATTCTGCCGAGGTCGACTTTACCTTTCATCCTTTCAGGGTCGATAAATTAAGTACCTGTTGCATACTGTGGTCAATCTAATCGACTGGCCCCCTCCCCCAAAATTTCAGGCCTTGTGCCTAGAGTAAAAAAGATTATTATTATTATTGCCATTATTATTATCATCATCATTATTATTATTATTATTGTTATTATTATTATTATTATTATTATTATTATTATTATTATTATTATTATTATTATTATCATTGTCATCCTTCTTTTTATCATCATCATGATTATTATCATCGTCATTATTATTATTATTATTGTTATTATTATTATTATTATTATTATTATTATTATTATTATTATTATTATTATTATTAATAGTTATCGCCAAGCCAACATGACAGTCCCAAAAATAGGACGAATGCTGCCGTTGATTAGCTCCAGGAGGTCGTCACCTCTAGATAGCTATGTGACACATAGCTAGTGTGACACACTAGTCATGTGTCACACAGCTAGCTAGGGGTGATGGCCTCTTGGAGCTAGTCAACGGCAGCATTCGTCCTATTTTTGGGACTGCCATGTTAGCTTGGCGATAACTATTAATATCCAGTACCGCTGCCGTAGTGTCCTTTAGAGAGACTTAGAGATATTGATATTTCTATTATTATTATTATTATTATTATTATTATTATTATTATCATTATTATTATTACTGACAGTAAATCTCATCGACAAAATCATGAAGCAGGGAAATCAATAGGGTTATATTTTCACTTGTTTTGGTTTTGTAAAAAAAAAAATGAATAAATAAATCGTTATTGATCTTTAATCTTTTGATTGCAAGATATCTGATAGATTTGTATAAGTATTAAAATATTTTGTTCTCTTTTTTGATTTGCAAGAGTCTTGGTGTGAATGACCCTCCCGAGATACATAAAAATTTTTTTGGGGGTGGGAGAGTCAATTAGATCGACCCTACGAAAGGATGAAAGCTCGCTGCCTTTTTAAAACTCTTAATATATTCTTTTCTATTCTAGGCACAAGGCCCAAAATTTTGGGGTAGGGAGCCAGTCAATTAGATCGACCTCAGTATGCAACTGGTACTTAATTTATCGACCCCGACAGGATGAAAGGCAAAGTCAACCTCGGCAAAATTTGAACTCAGAATGTAAAGACAGACGAAATATTGCTAAGCATTTTGCCTGGCTTGACAACGTTTCTACCAGCTCATGATACTTTGTCATCACCAGAGTTCTCTTTTTTATTAATATTAATAAAAGATGGTTCAAATTCTGCCGAGGTCGATTTTGCCTTTCATCCAGGTTTCCTGACATATCTTGATATGTTGTCCAATCTTTGCAAGCAAAAGGCTCCTTAAATAGTGTTGCTTCTTTCCAGTTCTCCACAAAAACATGTCTGGGCTGATAGTTGTTCAACAGACTGGGAGATAATAAGCTCACATGGAAACAAATGGAGGTTGACAACAGAAAGGGCACCCAGCCATAGAAAACAATTCCATTTCAACATAGTCTTGTTTGATTCATGCAAACAGGGAAAAGAAAGCATTAAAATGATAATGATGATGATGATGATGATGATGTACCTCATCATCATCATCGTCGCTTAACATCTGCTTTCCATGCTGGCATGGGTTGGACGGTTTGACTGAGGACTGGTGAACCAGATGGCTGCACCAGGCTCACTCTGATCTGGCAGAGTTTCTACAGCTGGATGCCCTTCCTAATGCCAACCACTCTGAGAGTGTAGTGGGTGCTTTTACGTGCCACCAACACGAGGGCCAGTCAGGTGGTACTGGCAATGACCACACTCAAAAGTATTTTTTACGTGCTACCTGCATGGGAGCCAGTCCAGCGGCACTGGCAACAACCACGCTTGAATGTTGTTTTTCACGTGCCACCAGCACATGTGTCAGTAAGGCAACGCTGGCAACAATCACACACGAATGGTGCCTTTTATGTGCCACCGGCACGGGAGCCAATCCGTGGCCCTGGCAACGATCACGCTCGGATGTGCTTTTAATGTTCCACTGGCACGAGTGCCAATCAGAAGAAGAGAAAAAAAAAAAAAAGCTGCAATCCATTTAAATATTCAGTACCATCTTGACACCCTCTTAACATTCCCTGTACCTCGGGTGGAGGGAAGCTCCCAGCACCTACCTTACTGTTGCCTTGATTCAATAAGTTAAACTTTGAGTCATAACAACAGAGCTATTTTGATGCTGGAATGTGAAGAAATAAATCTTGCAAGTGAGAGGCATCAACCGCTACAACCAACCATCCAACCATCCAACCCACCGACTGACCGACCGACAATCCAAGTTTTCATCCTGGCTTTTAGATTGTAGCAACAACAACAACAGCAACAACAAAAGAGAATTTTACAAAACAGGCTGTTGAAGACAGAAACATAACTTTCACTTCAGGAACAGATTGTGGGCCAAGCATTATCATCATCATCATTATTGTTGTTGTTGTTGTTGCTGTTATTATTATTATTACTATTGTTGTTATTATTATTCGACATTTGATAGTTTCAGGTAAATTCCGATTGCATCACCTGCTACACCTCTGTGTTGCTAAGGTGAATGCAATATTGTTCTTTTTTTTTCTATTTTTTTGTGGGGGAGTAAAAACTCTTCCTGGTGTTGTGTTGCATCTGTTTGTTTTGTTATGGGGTTTGGCTTGGGTCTTTAGTTTTATTAGAGTGTGTAATGTGAGTTATGTTCCCTCTGTTAGATATCCAACCTGTATCACTACTACTACTACTACTACTACTACTACTACTACTACTACTACTTATATCGTCCCCAACATTTTTTGTAAACCCTCAGTAGTAAATAAAAAAGGCATTTTATCATTATTGAGTGAGAGAGCAGTGCACGCCATCAAAGTGACACTGGAGTACAAATACACAAAGCCCATTATACCCATCATGACTACCCGTCTGATAAGGGTACACCAGGCACATGCATCACAGCCATATGTGCGCAAACATGGAGATCTTATATCAAAATAAACAGCACATGACCTTGCAGGTGGGGCCCAGTTAGAGTTATTATTATCATTATTATTATTATTGCCTTTGCACAGCTTCTAACGCTGGAGATGTACTACGGTGTCAGTTGTTCACTACCAGTGAACTAAGGTAACACCTCTTATTTTTCTAGCACCTTCCGGAGTATTATTGTTGTTGTTATCTGTAAACATTGGTTTATAAACTAAATGCTAGGCCATATGTTGAAAAGATATGATGTTTTACTGACTGTGTATAAAAATAAATAGCAGAGAAACATGGGAGAAACAGAGGAGATAAAAATAGCTCTAGAGTGAATGAGTTGCACATTCGGAATACATACATACATACATACATACACACACACACACACACACATATATATATATATATACATGTGTACTTTACTAAAAAGTATTTTGTAATCCTTCAGCTTAATGCTAAACTGTTTTCATATGAAAGTTGACATAAAAAGCAAGCATTAATATATATATATGACCCGGCTGACTGACTCCCTGTGCCGGTGGCATGTAAAAAGCACCGTCTGAATGTGGTCATTGCCAGCCCCCTCACCCTGACTGGCTCCTGTGCTAGTGGTATGTAAAAAGCGGCATCCGAAGGTGGTCGATGCCAGCTCCCTTTGGCCCCTGTGCCAGTAGCATGTAAAAAGCACCCACTGCACTCTCAGAGTGGTTGGCATTAGGAAGGGCATCCAGCTGTAGAAACTCTGCCAGATCAGACTGGGGCCCTGGTGCAGCCTCCTGGCTTCCCAGACCCCAGTCGAACCATCCAACCCATGCCAGCATGGAAAACGGACGTTAAACGATGATGATGATGAGATCATAGTTGTGACTGATGCCAGTGTCACGTAACTGGCCTGTTGAAAGCACTCTTCAGTTGTTGGGTGATATGCTGTGCTTGTAAAGATCTGTTGAACCCGGGGCCGATGCCAGTGCTGTTTGACTGACACCTGTGCCGGTAGCATGTAAAAAGCACTGGTTGAGCGATGTGCCTCACAGAGGCAGTGACAGGTGACCAAGGCCTTTGATGATATACCATGCTTGTGTAGACCTGTGAAGCCAACTGAGACCGCAGTCATGGCTGATGCTAGTATCACGTCATTGGCACCCATGCCGGTGGCATGTAAAAAGCACCCACTACGCTCTCAGAGTGATCAAATCTACTCATAAGGTTACCATTAGGAAGGGCCTCTGGCTGTAGAAACCTTGCCAAATCAGATCAGAACCTGGTGCAGCCCCCACCCCCAACCCCTAGCATACCAGTTTTCAGTCCAACTATCCAAGAAAGCAGACGTTAAATGATGATGATGATGATGATGATGATGATGATGATGCAGGCATGGCTGTGTGGTAAGAAATTTGCTTCCCAACCAACCCGCATGGTTCTAGGTTCAGTCCTACTGAACTATAGCCTGGGGCTGATCGAATCTACTCATAAGGCTTTGGTCAGCCTGAGGCTATAGCAGAAGATACTTGTCCAAGGTGCCATGCAGTGGGATTGAACCCAGGAATCTCACATGTGTTTGGGAAGCGAGCTTGTTACCACACAACCTGTACCTGTGCCTGTGAATATCATTAAAGAGAATGTTCTTTGTTACTTTATTTCTTCTAGGAAGAAGGAAGGAACGGAAGAAAGAAAGAAAGAAAGAAAAGAAAGAAAGAAAGAAAGAAAGAAAGAATGAAAGAATGAAAGAAAAGAATGAAAGAAAGAATGGAAGGAAGACAGAAAGAAAGAAAAGAAAGAAATAAAAGAATGAAAAATGAAAGAAAAGAATGAAAGAAAGAAAGAAAGAAAGAAAGAAAGAATGGAAGGAAGAAAGAAAGAAAGAAAGAAATAAAGAAATAAAGAAAGGAACGAAGGAAGAAAAAGGAAGGAAGGCAGAAAGAAATAAAGAAAGGAAAGAAGAAAGGAAGCAAGAAAGAAAGAAAAAGAAAGGAAGAAAGAAAGAAATAAAGAAATAAAGAAAGGAACAAATGAAGAAAAAGGAAGAAAGAAAAAGAAAGGAAGAAAGAAAGAAAGAAAGAAAGAAAGAAAGAAAGAAAGAAAGGAAGAAAGAAAGAAAGAAAGAAAGAAAGAAAGAAAGAAAGGAAGAAAAGAAGAAAGAAAGAAAGAAAGGAATGAAAGAAAAGAAGAACAGTTCTGGATGGAGATTTATCTCAGCATTTTGTATTTCAATTCTTATGAAACTGGGAAATATAGATACATGTGTGTGTATGTGTGTGTGTGTATGTGTGTGTATATGTGTGTGTGTGTGTGTGTGTGTGGCATCACAAATATACTTAGCTTTCCTTCTATAAACAACAGAGAAAAGGAGCTGAAGAAGAGAGAAGCCATGCATGTGTATGCGTGTGTGTTTGTAGGTGTGTGTGTGTGTGTGTGTGTGTATTGTATTAGAGAATTTATACATTTTAGATTTTTCTTATTTTTGTGTGTAAGTGAACAAGTGTGTATTTTTGTTAGTGTGTGTATGTGTGTGACATTTCCCCGAGGTGGAAGATATATGTAGATGGCAGCAATGACATTGGATGCCAACGCCAGGCTTGGAAAAACCAATTCACTATTCCGTAGACTTGCCAACATTTGGAAAGTAAAGAGGAAAATAGAAAGAAATATGGTTGCAGCCATGGCCGTGTGGTAAGAAGCTTGCTTCCCAAGCACATGGGTCTGGGTTCAATCCCACTGCATGGCACCTTGGGCAAGTGTCTTCTTCTATAGCAGGGGTTCCTAACCGGTGGTTTATGACCACCACCCCACTGGGAGGTGGGAGGGTTGTGAAGCCGTGGCAAGGTGGGGGTTGTGTAGCCTTGTTAGGAGTGGCTAGGGATAATATTAATTAATTAAAATGTAAATCAATCTGCTAATAGAAGGGGGTTGCATGGGTTCCAAGCTTAACGGTAAGGGGTCGCGAATGCAAAAACGTTGGGAACTGGAGGCAACCAAAGCCTTGTGAGTGGATTTGGTAAATGGAAACTGAAAGAAGCCTGTTGTATATGTGTGTTTGTGTGTGTAGCTTTGTGTTTGACTATCACCATCACAACTGCTTGACAACCAGAGTTGGTGTGTTTGCATCCCCATAACTTAATGATTTAGCAAAAGGAAAAAAGAAATACTAGGGTTTGATTCATTCACCTAAAAATTCTTCAAGGTATTGCCCCAGTATGGCCACAGTCTAATGTCTAAAACATGAGAAAGACAGAAGGTAAAGATTGTCGTAAAATCCAAAATGACCAGCTACAGTTCAATATATTTCTCTGTTCTTCTCTATAGCAATGAAACATCAATGGTATAAAAAAGATAGAATAAAACTCTAGAAAATGGAGGAGGAAAAAATTTTGTTACTGTCAACAACAAAGGATTGCCTTCCTTCGGTTGTTATTCATAATTGACTTTTTTAGGGTGTGTATCCCAGGACACCAGCAAGAATTTCCTGAAGTGCAAGTAGGGTCCAAAGACTTCCATTCTGGAGTTAAGGATGGTCACTGAGTCGAAGGACTCTTAAATATCCTTGTCCGTTCAGCAATGCGCATGATTTGCAACATTTGGTCTAGAATCATCATCATCATCGCTTAACGTCCATTTTCCAAGCTGGCATGGGTTGGACGGTTTGACTTGAGTCTGGGAGCTAGGAGGCTGCATCAGGCTCCAATCTGATCTGGCAGCGTTTCTACAGCTGGATGCCCTTCCTAACGCCAACCACTCCAAGAGTGTAGTGGGTGCTTTTTACATGCCACCAGCACAAGAGGCCAGAGGGAGCTGGCATCGGCCACATTCAGATGGTGCTTTTTACATGCCACTGGCAGGGGATCACAACTACAATTTCCAATTTGCTTTTGATGTCTTTGACTCAATAGGTCTCCTCAGAATTTATGAATATTTAATACATCAGGATACCCATTTCCACAAATCACATGACTTTAACATCAAAGTCCTGATCCTTGGCATGCTTACAGTATGATCCATAGTATCCATGGATATCCGGTTGATCATCATCATTGGTTTGTTTCATCAGGCGATACCGCATTATTGGAGGAATCACAGAGGGACGTTTATCCCTTCTTGCCCGGATGAGGGCCAATCTAAATGAATTAATGATGATGATCAACTGGATACCCATGGATACTACGGTCTATACTGTGCTCATCCCACGGATACGGACTCTGATGTTAAAGTCAAGTGATTTGTGGAAACACACGTAGCGATGTATTAAATATTTATAAAATTCATCCTAGAATTATTGTTATCATTGTGTGTGTATGTGTATATGTGTGTCTGTACATGCAAGTGTTTGTGTGTGTGTATGTGTGTGTGTGTGTGTGTGTTTGTGTGTATCTTAATGTAGACATCACATGATATGGTCGTAAACAAACATCGCTGTCATAAAAGTGGTTGTATCCATTTCCAGTCTTCTGTGAAAAACATGTCTGGTCTTCAAGAAATAATACTTTGCCTAGAAAAACCCGTCTCACTCAATTCCATCAGAGCCATTCAAGCATGGAAAAGCAAACATTAAATGAATGGTAATGGTTACAATATATACGTGGTCTGATCAATAAGTATCCGGACTGTTGCCATGGTAACGAAGCTAAAGCGCTCAGAGTGAAGCCGCATTGCAAAGATTGACCTTAAACTCTGCTGTGCATGCGAATTAAGTCTTAATGTTGTAGCTCACTTCTGCTGTTTACAGCAGTGCTTGGAAGGAAGGTGTGTAGTGTGTGATCATCGCATTGACCATGACAGTGAAAGTTTAGTAGAGAATCTGCATCAAATTTTGCCAAAAGCTTGGAGATACCTGCTCTGAGGCTTACACAAAGCTTTTAAAAAATTTTCATCATTCTTGATACAATCAAGGAGATCTTGTGCAACTGAAACCCAAGTGTCTTCTTGGTCAGCTGAAAGCAGTTTTGGCACAAACTTGGCAGACACACGTCTCATACCCAAATCTTCTGTGATAATGGACTGAACTGAACCATAACTAATCTGCACACTCTCTAATAACTCACAGATGGTGATTCAACGATTTTCCCCTCACAGCTACACGCGCATCTGTGATGTTTGTCTTAGTTCTGCTGGCTGCAGGTCTCTCAGAACGTTTGTCAATATTGACATATTTTTGGCCATCTTGGAAACGTCTGAACCACTCATACACTTCTGTGTGACTCATACACACCTCTCGATATATTTTCTGCAACTTTGCATTGGCTTCTGAGCAGGTATCGCCATGACAACGTTCTTTATCATAGTATGCAATGATCACATGCTACACACTTTCCTTCCAAGCATTGCTGTCAACAGCAGAAGTGAGCTAGAACGTTAAAACTTTGTGCACATGCACAGCAGAGTTCAAGGTCAATTTATGCCAAGCAGCTTCACTCTGCATGCTTTAGCTTCGTTACTATGGCAACAGTCCGGATACTTATTGATCAGACCTCATATATCACATGATCACATGATCAACCAGACTATCAGATGTTGTTATACATTGCTGGTCACAATGCGCTTTGCATCATTTCTTAGCTTTCAAATGATGGGTAGGGAACCAGGCCAACGTTCCCTTTGATTTGAAGGTTCCCCCATCATAGGGTCATCCATTTACAGCTGAGTGGACTGGGGCAGCATGAAATGTTTTTTCAAAAACACGTGCCACTCAGTCCAGTGAAACACCCTAACCACTAGGCCATGCACCTTCAGCTTTAAAGATAATCTGGAACTCGACTGACAAAAGAAAACTCCGAAAGATCTGTCCTTGTTTTTTCTTGTCCCTGTTTTGTATCCTCTAACTGTCTGGATGTTTTGCGTTCTTGTCCCATTTTTGTGTATTCTTTTATATATATATATCTTTTATATATATATATCTTTTATATATATATATACATAAATTAAATAATAAGGGTAGAAATTGATATTAATCAAGTAAAACCAGTGGCCTAGCATATTTAAAAAATCTGAAGATTAAAAATTGTGCTACATACAAAATTAAGAGGAATGACCACTAAAGTGGATACCTAATAGAACACACTCTTCATGGTAATGGTGATTTGACGTCTATTTTTAGCATATTAGGTGTCCACTTTAGTATTCATTCCTCTTAATTTTGTATATATATATAGATGTATATATATTTCATAATCTTCCAATACTGAAACACGTGTAGTTCCTTCGTAATTGATAATTATAATTTTAACTTAAGTAGGAGATAATTAAGAAAGTATATTTTATACCCTGCTAGTATACGGGTTATATCCTTTAAAGGATTATTTCATGATGTGCAAATAGATACCACAAGTCTACCTTCAGATATACTCATTAGGTTATTTTTTTGTATGATCTGAAATAGAATACCCACATATCTATTAATCCTCAAAACTGAATTATTAATGATTTATATTATTTATTTTGTATATTTCTAGATAAATATAGAAATATATGATAAAGAAGACCCCAAGGAACGATATGCAGATGCATGTAATGCTAAAGGGTTGTACTTGATTGATTTGTAAATTTGTTTTTTCCAAATTATTTTTTCAATGTGTACGAATAACAAGGAAAAAATACATAAATAAATAGTTACCAGAGTAGCAATGCTTTTTCCGAAACATATGCTGGAAGTATAAATGATTTGAATAACACCTGCATCTGACTCCATTCTTAATTTATCCATGTTATATATATATATATATATATATATATATATATATATATATATATAAATACATAATTTTTAGAGAAAAGAACCAAAGTTCATGAACAAACACATTCATGAAAATCCACAGTCACATATAGAAAAAATTAATAAGTAAATACACGAAAAGTATATTTTATGGTTTTTACTTTGTATTTTATTATACTTATTTATCGTGTATTTACTTAATAAATTTTTCTATATGTGACTGTGGATTTTCATGGATGAAATCATGAAATTTGGTTCTTTTCTCTAAAATTATATATTTATATATTTTATATTGTGAAACTTAATTTAATTTTAATTTTTGATAAATTGAACTTAATTGAGTTTTTACCTGTAAATTTGGATTTTTATCCCTAATATTATTATATACATACATATATATATATATACACACATTATCATTAAAGCTACGCAAACATCACAAAAATATCACAAAAGCTGCTACTCAGAGTTTCACATTTATGTACATACTTTAGTATATATATATATATATATATATATATATATATTCTTTTATTCTTTTACTTGTTTCAGTCATTTGACTGCTGCCATGCTGGAGCACCACCTAAAAGGGGTTTTCAGTAGAACAAATTGACCCTAGGACTTATTCTTTGTAAGCCCAGTACTTATTCTATCGGTCTCTTTTACTGAACTGCTAAATTACATGGACAGAAATACACCAACATCAGTTGTCAAGTGATGATGGGGGGACAAACACAGACACAAAAACACGTGACACGTAAAAGCACCCACTACACTCTCTGAGTGGTTGGCGTTAGGAAGGGCATCCAGCTGTAGAAACTCTGCCAAATTAGATTGGAGCCTGGTGTTGCCATCCGGTTTCACCAGTCCTCAATCAAATCGTCCAACCCATGTTAGCATGGAAAGCGGACGTTAAACGATGATGATGATGATGATGATGATATATATATAATGTTATGGAGATGTACTTGCATAGCAAGTGGCCTAATCTGAGATCGTGTGCTGAAACAAAAACAATTGCAGTGTGGAAGGTGTTTTTATAAGCCATTTAAAAACACACAAAAACCGTTAGATTCACATAAACATTTAAATTCAATTTGTCAAAATATTTTCATCGCTTTGAGACTATGCAGCACAGAATTTTGTCAGTGAACAGGTCGCGGTCTCAAAGTCACGAAAATATTTTGACAAATTAAATTTAAATGTTGAAGTGAATCTAACGATTTTTGTGTGTTTTTAAATGGCTTATAAACACCTTCCAAGCTGCAATTGTTTTATATATATATATATATATATATATATATATATATATCGCTGGCAATTTTTTTTCCTCCATCTTCCTTTTCTATTGGACTTTCCTCTGTTTCTGAAGAAGAGCTTTGCTCAAAACGTAAAACCACCTTTCTTTCCTTCCCTGAGTGTCTACTTTACATGTACCACATCCTCACATTGTTGGCTTTTTCTGTGTTTGTTCTTCGGGCTTCTTTTAGTCTCCGTCTACCAAATCCACTCACAAGGCTTTGGTTGGCCTGAGTCTATAGTAGAAAACACTTGCCCAAGGTGCCACACAGTGGGACTGAACCCAGAGCCACGTAGTTATGATGCAGGCTTGTTACTACAGAGCCACACCTGCTCCTATACATATATGGTCAGGTTTTGACATTTCTAATTCAATCGGACATTATTAGCTTTATCAAAAGTTGTAATGTTCCCAGAAATTGTATTAAAGACATCTAAAGTCTAGAGTATTTGGCAAACAGACATTTTGGAACCAATAGATGTCATAGCATCACTATGTGTGCTTCCCTACTTCAGCATGGATTGTCTGTGTGTTCATGGGTATTAGTGTGTGTGTGTGTGTGTGTGTGTGTGTGTGTGTGTGTGTGAATGTGTGTGAGGCATAGCAGCGTGTTTGGTGATGCTTAACAGAATGTCATGTCGACTCAGCAGTCTGGTTTTGCTGTGTATTTGTTGCTTACTACTAAATTGTCGTCGTCGTCATCATCGTCATCATATCATCACCATCATTACCACCACCACCACTATCACCATCATCACCATCATCACTATTACCATCATCATCATCATCATCATCATCATCATCATCATCATCGTCATTGTCATCATCATCACTACCATCATCATCATCACCATCATCATCTTCATCGTCATCACCATCGTCATCACCATCATCATCCTCATCATCGTCGTCACCGTCGTTATCATCATTGTCATCATCATCACCATCATCATCATTACCATCATCGTCATCATCATCGTCGTCATCGTCATCATCATCAGCATCGTCATCATCATCATCATCATCATCATCATCAACACAGTGAATTACCACTGCCACCAACACCAACACTACAGACATTTCCTAATTGATGGACGTGCTAGAAATAGCAGACTGCTCTCTCTCAAATCACACTCTATTTTTTGTTGTTTTCTTTTTCTTCTCCAAGAGACATGTTCAATGATTCAATGATGCCATCTGATATAAACTAAGAAAAGAGTGGGTGGTCCAGGCCGGAATGTCCTTGATCAGACGTCTGCTGAATCAGCTCCGTTCTCGAAATCTGGAGCTAAGTAACCATATCAATACTTCAAAGAACACAAACAAAAGGGTTTTTTTTTTAACACATTTACATTACCACCACCACCGCCACCACTCCAACCACCACCACCACCACAATGACTATCACTACCACTGCCATCATCATCATCATCACCACCTCTACCACCACCAGTTCATGTCCAGCTTCCATGTTGTTATGTGTTGCACTGGTCATCATGATTCGGGTCAGTTTGTCAGAGTTACTGCCCTCTTGGGTCTGGTCAGCACAACCAAGCCTCACTCACATTTTATTTTGATATAGTATCTACAGCTGGATGCCCTTCCTAAAACCAACCATTTCACAGGATTTAGTGCGTACATTTTATTCTAGCGCCAGCACCAGAGAAGTCATCATGTCCTCTTCAACCCTAACAATGTCTCTGTCCATTTGTTATTCATACTCTGAGACAGAAAATGATCCTCAGTACGCTACGTTGTCATCCTTTGTTCAGGATAGCATGACCAGTAGAGTGAGGTAGAGGGGAGGATGGTTGCAGAGGATGAATTAGGGTGAGAAGGGGAAAAGAAAAGAGAGTGATGGTGTGAGAGACAAGAGAGAAATGTTAGAAGAGTAAGTAAGATAGTAAAGACAGAGTATAAAGAGAGAGGGGGAGGGGGAGAGTAATAGTATAAAGTAATGGGAGAGAGATGCTAATGGAAGCAACATGTTTGCAAGTGGGAGAGTGAGTGATGGATAGTCATAGAAAGAAAAGAGAGTAAGATGGAGGAAACATGTGTAGAGAGATGGTGTGGGAGACAAGAGAGAGATGCTGGAAGAATAAAGAAGAGAGACAGTAAAAACAGAGTGTAAAGAGAGAGAGGGGGGGGGAGTAATGGGAGAGAGGATGCCCAAAACCAGGCAAGATGGCAAGATGTGTGAGGGTGGTTCCTATGGCATTGAGGTAGATCCAGCCACCCCCGTTAATGGGGACAAAACCTGGATTCAAAATGATTGATGATGATGATACATATATATACACTAGCAAGATATCTGGTAGTGCCTGGGGAAACAGACAACTCAATTTGTCGTCAATTTGTTGAACCAGAATCCTGGTAATTCTACATAAATGTATTATTTGAAACACGTATGTGTATTCTTATTAACAGAAACATAAAATTAAAAATGAACAATAGCTATTATCTCTGATACAACATAGACAAATAATTCTCAGCAAAGAGTTTTATGATAAGTAATGTTCTTAGTTCTTCCTGCCATGAGCATCGACAAAGTTTGTTTTGGCTTCCTACGTGACTGATATTTGAAGAAAGAAACAAACAAGTCATTAGTGTTATTCATAGAAATTCGTAACAGCAAATGAATAAAGCATTTAATTGTTTGTTTTGTTTTTTTAACTAAATAGAGACGAGTTCCCACTGTTGATACACACAAAAGTAAAGAAATATTTGTAGCAAATGACAATGGAAATGTCATAAGAGGAATTGTCTGTTAAATTTTGAAGGAAAATAATTGAATAAAAGCTTTTCAGTGAATAACTCTCTTGTATTATTTACGGTACTAATTCTGAAAGAGATATCCTAATGAACCACAAATATTCTGAGCTTTGAAGTAAATGCATTGATGTATGGATGAAAATATCTCTAGTGACAGAATTGAGTGACTGTCCAAGAAAAAGAATGGAAGAAGTACTGGATGAAAATGAGTAGCTGTTATGGCAGCATAACAAATGTTTTAGTACTGAATTCAAACATGTCTATTATATATAGATACAAATTGATGATACAGAAATATTTAGTTCGACATGCTGAATAAGGATTTGTATCTATATCTATCTGTAGCGTACTTTTTGTGGGTGTTCATTCTGTAATTTTTGAGCAAATCAGGCAAACAAACTATATTACCAAATATGCATTGTGATATATTAAGATATACATTGAGAACTACAGAGTGAGAGTAATATACAGCTACATCAGGGTTGTTGATAATGAGATTTAATAGAAATAGTGTGAGTATAGAAGGCATATGAGTGAAACATTATACGTTTCCAATGAATATATGTTTGGCTTAGAATTTTCTAAGGCTGCATAAGGGTAGAAAAAAAATACAAAATGATGGAAGAGAGGGAGAATGGAAGAGAGGGAGAATGGAAGAGAGGGATGAGGGTGGGAGAATGATTTTATGTCACTGATGTGTGTTAACGGATAGTGTAATGTTAAAGTGAGAGTGATGGACAGCAATAAAGATAGGGGGGTGAGCAAGAGAGTGAGGGGTTTCAATGAGCAATAAAGGATAGGAAGAGAGAGATAGAGTGTATATAAGAAAGATGATTGGTCACAGGTAGACTTAACACGAATACAACGGATGAAAGAGAACCAAATATAGATATTATATACCTCAACCTCCATCATCATTTCATATCTGTTTTTTTTTTCATGGAGTTGGGTGTGTTTTCTCCAGCCCTTTTCTGATAGTCATGGTTTTTCATCTTCTGTGAGATTCAGTATCTTGTATCTTAAGATTAATCGCTATTATTTTGTTGCATTTTGAGGTGGGGGTCATTATGCCCATAATAATCACATGCACTAGTTCTATCTCCCACTTGCTTTATTGTTAGTTGATTGGTAAACCATTTAACGAATTAATTAATCAATTATTTGTAGCTAGACTAGTCAAAGTCCGTTTGTCATCAATGACATTTCCTCACTACTGGAGGTTTGCAGGATATTTAACTGATTGATTGATTGATTGGCCAAACCAAAAGATTAATCAAACAATCAATTAGTCATTCATTTAAATGGTTAACTAATTAATTAATGATAATAAAAGAAGTGAATAGGACCAGTGCATGTGTCCATTATTGGCCTAATGACCCTCCCAGGATACAACAAAATCTGTTTCAACACATGGGTTCACATCAAGAATCTTACAAACAACATATGTAAAAACCAAATAGTCTTTACTACTTTTTTCAAATTCTTCCTAACCCTTCTTTGTCTGGGTCTTTTGTTCACTTTGAACCCCCACCACTTCCTTATACAGCTGTCCTCATCACATTCCCATACCAGTGTAGTCTTCTCTTTTGCACAAAATATAGAATTCCTCTCATATCCAATTTCGCTCTCAGCTCATTTAAGCTCTGCTCTTTACTAACAATACATTAACATTACACACACACACACACCAAAGCATATTTGCCTCATTTCTTTCCAGCCTCTACAAACCTTTTACATCCAAGACCTCTTTGTTTCAATACCATGCAGCATTACACTTCCTACACAAGTTTCATACAATCTGTTGTTCTCTCTGAAAGAGAAACTTTTTATAAACAGCAAAAGTTAAAGCTTCTTGAACTTGTTTCACCCATTCTTGTTCTGGCATCTCTGTTTTCAAACACCCAACTTCATTGTTAATTAGGTCACTTTAGGTAGCAAAACTACTTCTAATGAGGCCTTCCAAGCAGTTAAAGGTATTTATTTCCCATGTGCTGTTACTACTAGCTACCTCTGTACACCTGTGTCATATATGAAGTCTACCTTTAGCTGCCTGTATAATGTTACAACATCTACAGGGTGTTAATAGTTTGTATTAGGTTTATCATATCAAAATGCTATCTACTCCCCTGCTGCATGTCAACCATAAAACATGTCTCAGACAGCTGTAGAGTTCTGTCCTCTTCCTTCATCATCATAATCATCATCATCGTTTAACGTCTGTTTTCTATGCTGGCATGGGTTGGACGGTTTAACTGGGGACTGGCAAGCCAGGAGGCCACACCAGGCTCCAATCCAATCTGGCAATGTTTCGACAGCTGGATGCTCTTTCTAACGCCAAACACTCTGAGAGCGTAGTGGGTGCTTTTTACGTGCCACTGGCACAGGAGCCAGCTAGGCAGCACTGGCATCTGCCACGTTTGGATGGTGCTTTTTACATGCCACCGACACAGGAGCCAGTCGGGGTGACGGGGATGCTGGCATCAACCACATTCGGATGGTGCTTTTTACGTGCTACCGGCACAGGAGCCAGTCAGGTGACACTGGCAATGACCCACGCATGAATAGTGCTTATTGCATGCCACCAGCATGAGAGCTAGTCAGGCATCACTGGCATCGGCCACAACTAGTTTCCATTTGATTGTGATTTGATTTTTGATTTTTGATTTTGATTTTGATTTGACTTGACTCAATAAGTCTCCTCAAGCACAGCGTGTTACTCGACAATTCAAAGGTACTTCCTTGTTAACTAAAACCTCACTCTTTGCAAAGTTTTCTGCCTCAAGATTTTGCCACCAGCTATGCCCCTGCACACAGTCTATCTCGGATGAACGCCTCCCTCTACAACTGATTTTTCCCAACACCCACCTCTACCAGTCTTCACTCACTGCATTGCCCTCCCCCTATCTCTTACTCTCATGAACCTACCTATTCACTCACCCCATCCAATCTTCTGCACCACTTCAGTTATTTTCTCCTCCCTCTAACTTGAAGTTACACCCCCAACACATAGTCATGACCAACATCTCTCTCTCTCTCTCTCTCTCTCTCTTCCGACTGAGTAGTCATGTATCACCTCTACTGCAAGACACCTCTTCCTGTCCATCTATCATACATTAACTTCTCATCATCTGATTGAATACAACTGCCCCACCACCACCTCCACCACCACTCAGGTGAGGGTTCTTGTCTTGTAAGTTACTTGGTGACCTCCCTGGTGTTGGTGCCATGCAAAAGGAAATGCTGTACACTCTGTGTTGTGGCTGCCATTAGGGGACAACATCCAAATGTAGAAACGGTGCCAAAGTGGAGTTTGGCACAATCTTCTGGCTTACCAGCTCCTGTCAAACTGTCCAAGCTATGCCAGCATGGAAGAACATGGACATAAAAGGATGACGACGACGACAATGATGATGATGATGATGATGATGAATGGAATTTCTTCTCTAAATCTTTAACAGATTCAGTTCTAAGAACTAGATCATTGCCACAGAGAAGTTTCCAGAATCAAAAAGATTTAAACTTCTCTGTTATGGACCACAGAACACTTTAATAAACAGGAGGAGACAGAAGACTGACCCCTGAAGGACCCCTAGATTCACACTAAAGTCATCCCTGTACTCATCACTTGTTTTTAATTTCTGCCTCAATCTAATATTGATTAACGGTAAATCCTAGAGTTGTGGGTTACCCCTGCGTTGTGGTTCTTCAGCTTTGCTGACCAGGGGCTGTTAAGTAACAACACTAACCTCTTAATAAAGAACACACAGGATAAAGCAGTCCAAGATACACTATTCCTGAAAATAACATGGGATGGTCATATCTGGAACATCCTTGTTTATTGTATCAGAGCATTTGTCTGCTCTGATGCATTAAACAACAAAATTAATCCATAAAGAATCTCTATCGTTCTGCTAGAAATAGCAGTCAAAAGTCCTTTAAAAGAAACCTTACTTTCTTATAAAATGGAAGGACACAATAGATAATATAGACCGGGGGGACATAATGCCAAGGAAAAAAAAGACAGGATAGTCATGGCTGGAAGGCTGTAATCATATAGGACTACGACAATTTACATATATACACAAATATAGGCATAAACACACATACACATACATACATACATACATACATACATACATACATACATACATACATACAGACAGACAGACAGACATACATACATACATACACAATGCCTGAGAAAACAGGCAGGATGGTCATAACTGAGACGTCTTTAATTATATGTCTGCTTGGCCAGATCTGAACTAGTATTAAACAACAATTCACACACACACACACACACACACACACACACGTATATATACGTATATACACACACACACACATATACACATACGCACACTTATACATATATATGCACACACACGCACATATACACACACGCATACATGCACATATATATATGCACACACATACATGTATACACATACATGTATACACATACACGTATACATGTATATATACACACGCATACAAACACATGTATATATATATACATATATATATATATAAGTATACTCACACGAGTGTAATTATATACAGACACACATGCACACACATACATATGTATACATATATGTACACACACGCATACACACACACGTATATATATATATATATATATATATAAATATACATGTATATATAAATACACATGTATATATAATTATACACACACACACACACACACACACATATCGTGCTGCACTTAAAACTATGAGACATTTTCAAATAATTACATAATTATAGATTTAAAGAAAAATTTGTAAGGAAAATAGTAAAAACTTTCACCACCACTCCTACCACAATTACCACCTCCGCCATCACCACCACCCCACCACCGCAGCTGCCACTCCCACCATCACCACCACTACTACAACTGAAAACAGTTGTTCATCTGTAAAATAATCAATTCACACAAATAGTATTGATTTAGAAAAAAACACCCCCCACCCGACTGTTTAATGCCACCCCCTCCATTCCCAATCATCATCTCCCCTTTCTTTCCTTCTTCCTGCCTCTCTCCCCCACCGCTTCTCTTCCAACCACCTCCACAACCAAATGTATCTTAAGGCTACCAGGAACAGTTGCCAAACTGTCTTTCATCCTCTCCCTGCCAGTCCCCACCCCCACCACCACTTCAGCCTTGTAGTGCGCTGTTTATATAAAATGCATGAAACATATTTCAACGCTGGTCAAATTATTGTTAACACATCAAACACACAAGCAACATGGAAGAACTGATTGGAAATCGTGGCACTCCGTTGGTTACGACGTCGAGGGTTCCAGTTGATCCGATCAACGAAACAGCCTGCTCGTGAAATTAACGTGCAAGTGGCTGAGCACTCCATAGACACGTGTACCCTTAACATAGTTCTCAGGGCAGATTCAGCGTGACACAGAGTGTGACAAGGCTGACCCTTTGAATTACAGGCACAACAGAAACAGGAAGTAAGAGTGAGAGAAAGTTGTGGTGAAAGATTACAGCAGGGTTCGCCACCATCCCCTGCCGGAGCCTCGTGGTGCTTTAGGTGTTTTCGCTCAATAAACACTCACGATGCCTGGTCTGGGAATCGAAACCACGATCCTACAACCACGAGTCCAGTGCCCTAACCACTGGGCCATTGCACCTCCACTGACTGGAAATTTAATTCCTCTCAATTCTACCTCAGTTCATCTAATTGTATTTATTTATCGCTACTTTTCATAAAAAGCCTTTATTTTTTTGATATTCAATGTGCATTTTCGCTTTTTTTTTTCTTATTTTCCCCATATCTTTTCCACGTGTAGTTTCTAGTTTCTCTTTCAAACATATTTGTATTATATATATATATATATATATATATATATATATATATGTCTGGCTGGGGAAGCAATGACCCAAATTTTCTGTCACATAGATTATTTGAATCAAATTGACATGTTCATATTATACAGCCGTTTTTTTAAATTAAAAAAAATCACATTTTATATTAAGGCTGTTCTGTAATTTGAAAAAGTATAAAATATTAATTCAATAAACGCAGAAAACTACGCGTGTTATTTTTCCACCGTTTTTCTGATGGAAGCAGAATGTTGACTTGCTTCCTATGTAAGTGTTACATAATAACGTAAGATTATATATATCATAGGTACTGCAAATTAACAGAAACTTAATCTAAGCATTTAAGTATTTATTAGCATCTAAAACTATTCGTTATCATCTCTTACTAGAAAAAAATTGCCTTTGTGGCATTTCTACAGGAAAAAAAATGTTAAAATATTACACCAAAAAGGATGCAACAGCTCATGTTGCTTCCCTTGCACAGATTATTTTTGTGTCATCTGCCACTGCTTGTTCCTTCACCATTTGTACCAAGACACCATGGTCCAGTTTTTTTCTTTTTACAATTTTACCTTATCTTGGATAAATATGGAATGGTATTTACGTAAAGGTAGCGTTAAGCTAAATAAGCTAAGGATTAATTTAAGCAAAATATTGGTATCACCATTGATAAATGGCATGGAAATGCATACAATTCCATTTGTGGTCATGCAGTGAATTAGATTGGCAGCCATGGGAATTTCCCCCTCCTAAAGGAAGTGTCAGACCATTAGTTGCAAGAAAATAGGTGCTGTACCTGTAATGCAAAGTATTTTTTTCTAAATAATGAAGCAGAAGACAAAATGGGATGGACATAGGATGAAAAATTGAGACACAAAAACGAACCTAGCAAACTGCGGTCTCTTGCTGGCAGCATTCCAGCTGGTTTAGAGGAAATTATACAGCGGAAGGTATGTAGTTCAAGCATTGGTCAACAAGCACTTAACATATTTCATTACTTCACAACAACAAACCAACAACTTGGATCAAACTGTGTTTTTTGGGGGGTTTTTTTAATTGCTTGTTAGTGAGTTTAAAGATGAAAGTCATTTAGAAATGTATAATTAAATATCAGAAAATTTATTGGACTCTAATCAAAGGAAATAGTTTTATTTGGCGAAAAATGATAGCAATTAGACCAGAAGTCTCTTAAGATTTTCAGAGTTTATATTTTTAGTTCTAAGTGAGCTGCACATATATGCACATATATGCACACACTCGCTCACACATTGGTGTTGGTAAACAAGAATTTTTCCTATTACCTAAAGCACTTTGTTTGGTTAACAAGCATCGAGCACAAACATCATTATTTCAGACCCATTATCAGACTGAAACCAACCGCATGAAATAATCCACTTTAAGACTCAAGGATATAACAGACCCAACGCTCGTATGACATAGATATATGTCAAGTATTTTATGCTTTTGCATGGAAAAAACAAATATTATATCATTGTGGTTTTGTTTTTGGTCTACAAGATTTTTGATGCAAAAACATGAGTTGAACAGATTTCGTTGTTGTATTTTGGGTGGGTCATTTTGTCAATAAGAACACACACACTGATTCTGGTGAGCTGGCAGAACGTTGAGTTCATCAGATAGAAGGTCACTACAATCCCCTGGAACAAGATACCAGTTTATTGCAAGGTTACCTCTTTACAACCAAGTGGATTGGAATTACACGGAATGAAGTGTCTTGCTCAAGGACACAATACACCACCTGGCCTAGGGATTGAAACCATGATCTTGCAATCATGAGTGCCACACAACTTCATTGCACCCTGCTACATGATGATAACATCTCTTTATTTTATGTTCTTTATGTTTTGAGTTCAAATGCTGCTGAAGTCAACCTTGCCTTTCATACATTCAAGGCCAGTAGAATTAAGTACCAGTAAAATAATGGGGTCCATGTAATTGACTTGCTCCTTTCCCCCAGATTTGCTGGTCTTGTGCCAAAAACTTGAAATAATTATTATTAATCATTTAAGGTTTGATTGATTCATTGATGAATTGCTCAATCAATCATTCAATCATTCAATGAAAACCCAGGATCGAAATTTCCTCAAAACATCTGATGAAGGCTGGACGGTGTATCAGCCGAAACGTTGTGTTAACAACAAACAAGATGAGGACAAATATCCATCAAATGTAAATAATGTAAATAATTCCTCAACTCTTAAATATGGAACTGAATTACAAACCAGTTTTGTTATACTGAAGGCACATAGCGTAGCGGTTAGGTTATTTGGCTTATGACCTTAGATTTGTGAGTTCAATTCCCAGCAGTGCGTTGTGTCCTTCAGCAAGACACTTTATTTCTTAACTGTATTTTAAAGAGCCAGCCTTGTCACATTCTGTGTTATGTTGAATCTCCCCGAGAACTGCATTAAGGATACACGTGTCTGTGGAGCCCTCAGCCACTTGCATATCAATTTCACAAGCAGGCTGTTCTGTTGATTATATCAACTGGAACCCTTGTCATCATAACTGACGGAGAGCCATTTCTGTCATACACTTCATTAATGGCACTGCTCCAGCGTGGACACAACTTCTGACTGAAATTAATAGTAGAACAATGATGTCAAATTCTGGTACAGGGCCAGAAGATTCCAAGAGGAGGATGAAGTCAATTACATCGACCCCAGTGCATGTTTGGCACCTATCTTATTGACCCTGGAAGGATGAAAAGTAAAGTCAACCTTAGTGGAATTTGAACTCAGATCATAAAAATAAATAAACTGCCACTAGGCATTTCACCCAACAGGTTGACAATTCTACCAGTTGGCCACCGTAATTGATAACAGAATAATTACACTAAGTTCTATCTGTTTAACCTATTTATGAATTACTAGAGTACATGTACACATGTACAAACACCCACCCCCACCCACCCCACACACACAAAAATCCTCTTTTTCTATATTATTTTTGCTTTTAGCTTGCTGAAGAACCAATTATTTGCAATGGCCTATATACTGTACCTTCATAACAAGAAACCACAAAAACATCATTAAGTGGTGTCACACCATTTAACAGCTAAAAAAGACACAGTTACTGCAATGATAAAGGAAATGTTATCCCATTAACCTAGAACTGGAACCATCTCAGTTGCTTCAAATACCAGACTTCATCACCATTGGAGATCTTTCCTGGGGAATATACATCATCAACATAGCAAAGACAACATCCCAAACACTGTCTTCTTTTATTGTCACAGCCACGAGATACTTCAGAGCCCTATAACTGCTAACCTTCTATAAAGCTAAGGTGAGGCCCAGAAACGTGTACAGCTCTCAGAATTAAGGATCGTCATCTTCAATAGTATATACACACATTTATATATGCACAACCACACGCTTATGTATGCACATAAAATTAGTAAAATTATACCAACTCTGATTCTGACTCACTATATTTTTATTCTTTAATCTAAACCAGTTATAACATATATAGGCCTACTCAAAGTACAAGCGTATGCTTTCTGAGATACGTAGACCACAGTCACTTAATTACATAAAGAGCAGTTGGAGTCGGAATCGGAGTCAGAGGTGCCAATAGTACAGAAGCCAGAATCAGAGTCGGAGTTGAAGTTTTTCTGTTTTGACTCCACAGCCCTGATATATAGACAAGGTATTTACATCCGTTTATATACACACAGCATTAGCTGAATTCTATAGCTACATGTTTACATCTACTCATACATGCGAAGGTACATAGCTTAGTGGTTAAGGCATTTGGCTGATGACTTTTCAGTTACGAGTTCAATTCCCGACGGTGCAATGCATCCTTGAGCAAGACGCTTTATTTAATTTTTTTTCCAATCAGTATATATATGGATAGGTTGTTGAGCCATCTATGTGACTCTACTCAGAAGGCTGTAATATTATTTGACAGGAACAAGGTATAAAGAAATACATGGAACAAGGTGGTAACTTTAAATGTCTTTAATGCTGGCCACACGTATATATACACAAGCTGAATGATAAATGGATGTGTTTGATGGACATTTATTAATATATTTACATACATCTACGTGGGCTGTATGTTAGCTGTTAACCCTGGTGAGGAAAGCTCAAGAACAGCAATATGTTAGAACCAGTGCAGTGTTGTCGGTGTTGTGTAGATGTTGTTGCCGACGTTGGAGAGAGACATGATGGCGACGAAGATGGAGGTTGCTGTAATGTGGTCTGCGGTTAGACCTTAGAAGGTGTGGAACCAACAGACCCCAAGACTAGGAGGAGGTGCGTTTTTATAGCTAAAAGTAGGCTCAAGTGCAGTTTAGGACAGACTGTCTCATGTGATTCATTTGGAGGCTGTGATTGGTTGGGTTGCATATTGACGTGTGATAGAGTAAGAGACAAATTGTGACAATACCAACCAATCAGAGTGGTAGACTCAACAGGGTCCAAAACAGTGCCCAAAGGTTAGCTGTTACCTGCTATCCTCATATGTGTGTGTATATATAATAGGGAGAGGAAGTTCACTAGAGTTCGCTACATATATATATATCATTTGATTGGTTTATTTTCACATTATATGCAACATGAAACTTTTATGTTTTTATATTGTTTTTGTTTCAACTGTTTGTTTTTTTTTTCAAAGTCTTGCTAACCAGACAATTACCATTTAAAATATTCTTTCTATAATAAATAAATAAATAAATAAAACAAACTGAAAATTTCATTTTTATTTACATTTGTCCTTCAATTCTGACAGACTAAACTTATTAGCTAGATTAATGATTCTAATTAGAATATCAATCTCATTACATTTTTTAAAACTATTTAATGATAGTATTCTTATTATTTGATAGCTAATTTATTATTATTGTTGTTATTATTATTGTTATTACGATTATTATTATTGTTGCTGTTGTTGTTGTTGTCGTTGTTGTTGTTGCTGTTGTTATTAGGTATCAAATTCTATTCTTAATTTAGCAAAATCAATTGAGAACAAAGAGAGAGAGAGAGAGAGAGAGAGAGTAAAATAGAAATATTTTACATTAACATGAAGAAGACAAAGAAGAAGAAGAACAACAACAACAACGATTGCAAATAGCAAGTCAATTATTATCTATTATATTGTTCTATGTAAGATGTTCTGAATTGAAACCATTGTTCTCTAGAAAATATTCTGAATCTAATCAAATAATCTGCAGAATATATTCTTAAGCAGATCCAATATTCTAAGAAATAAATAATCTGAAGCTGATCCAATACTTCCTATATATAAATCCTGAAACTAATCCATTGTTTTATATAAAGTGTTTTGACTATAATCCCATGTTTTATAGCTGTAGGCATGGCTGTGTGGTTAAGCAGCTCACTTTGCCACCACATAAGTTTTAGGTTCAGTCCCACTGTGTGGCACCTTGGGCAAGAGTATTCTGCTATAGCCCCGGGCTGACCAAAACCTTTTGGGTGAAATTGGTAAATGGATACCGTGTGCCTGCTTACCTGTCTGCTCACCTATCTACCTACCTACCTACCTACCTACCTACCTACCTACCTACCTACATACATACATACATAATCGTGAATGTAACACCCTAACCACTAAGCCATGTGCCTTCACACACACACATATAGGTCCACTTGACTGACTCCCATACCAGTGGCACGTAAAAAGCACCATCCAAATGTGGCTGATGCCAGTACTCCAGACTGGCTCTCATGCTGGTGGCACGTAAAAAGCACCAACCAAACGTGTCCGATGAGTAAAGAATTAAAGCCACTTGATCTGTGCTGGTGACATGTAAAAAAGCACTCATGTTGGTGCCATGTAAAAACCCCTGCGATGGCACCATGTAAAAGGCCTCCATACTGGTGCCACACAAAAAATCACCCATGCCAGCACCATATAAAATGCATCCTGTACACTCTCAGAGTGGTTGGCATATTAGGAAGGGCATCCAGCTGTCGAAACCATGCCAAAACAGACAATGGAACCTGGTGCAGCTCTCCAGCCTTGCCAACTCCTGTCAAACTAGCCAGCATGGGAAACGGACGTTAAATGATGATGATGATGATGATGATGATGATGATGATGATGATGATGATGATGATCAGGTGTTATTCAATCTAGAGGAAATGGTAGATGAGTGTATTGTGAGAGTGAAGGAGTGGTTCTTGGAGTTTGATGCTTGACAGAAATCTAGGTCTTGGATTGTATTTGTGACGGAACGAAGGAAACTACAAATTGCAAGTTGCTCTTAAAAATCATTATCTCAGTCCTTGAAAGTAGCCCAGATGGATGGGGGTTGGATGGGGGAGGGGTGAGCTTAGTGACTGCAGGTGGGCCTCTTGAAATTCCCGTCCTTATTGGACCACCGACCATAAACTAAGAAATAAGTGGATCATTATCATCATTAAATGCTCTCATTCCCATGCTGGCAAAGCTTTGATGGTTTGACAGGATCTGACAGGTCCAAGGACTGCGTCATGCTCCAGGGCTTTCATTGGCAGGGGTTTCAGGGTCGAATGCCCTTTCTAATGTCAACCAATTTACGGCATGCACCAGGTGTTTTTTTTACACTAGTGAGGTTGTCATGTAGCTTGCAAGATTATGAACCCCAAGGTGGGGGTGAGGGAACAGTTTTGTGCTGGGAGATGAGAGAGTAAAGTATGTGAGAAGGGGCCAGAACAGAGCAGGTTTATTGCCATGGCGGGAGTGGGGGGCACATTGCTGGATTTTCTAACATGTCAACAATAAATATAGAAGGATTGAAAAAATAAGTAATTAGAAATTTTATTTATTATTTCATAAGTATATTTCAAAACTAGCAAAGTGGACTGTCTTCTTAGCCGGTAGGAGTGGATTCACATCAACAAGTAATGACCTACTAGACTACTATTCGGGTAATATCTTCCGTAAAAGAAGGAATACCACAATGAACATTATGTAGTCAATATCTGAGTTCTGATGAACCGTGAGGAACCTCATGGTAGTGATTCCTTCTTCACATTCCAGGAGACCACCATTTATATCTTTCCCCAGTTCTTGTCATGCACTGTCAACAATGTCCAGGAAGGGAGATAACTCTCTATAAACCTCAGTGCATCTCAGAACATATCAAGGATAATTTTCGTGCTGTAATATGCAGACTTCATCTGTTACCTTGGATTAAATCCTCTGGCTCCTGGCCCTTGTGTGACTTTTGTTATGTCCACTCTGTTGCAAGTATTTTGACAAGGTCTCCAATCTGAGGCATGGTTTCTGCAGCTGGATGCTTTCCTAACAATATTTATTTTGGACACATTTTATGATGGCACCAGCGCAAGTGCGGTTATTGTGTCCTCAACAAGATGTTAGAGATGGTGCTATGACCTAATTTGGTCTCCTAAGTGAACAATACTCTGCACGTTCTAGCCTGGTTTGCTTGCTCACAAATTAGTAAATGCTTTATTTATCAATTTCTATTTCAGAACACACATTTTTGGCTTGGCTCAGAATGTCCAGTATATTTATCACTGATGAGACCAAATCAGATTGAAACTGTCAGACAATCCACTGGTGTTCTGAGCCACAGCCTGTGTTTTTTAACACATCAGTCTCTTTTAGAAATTTCTTTGTGACAAAATATTTTGTCTAATGTCATTCCAGATATGTAGAGACAATATAAATGTTATACACACTGGTATTTTTGCTCTAGCATTATGATTCCATCCAGTTAATCATCTCTAAATTAAGCTGAGGTATTCAATTATGTTTTCATCAGAGATAGAACAATTACATTCCATTAACAAAACAAAATTTTTTGACATTCCTTAATTAAATTTCATCGCAGCACAGAACAGAGAGTAGCTAGAGTGACTTTTGTAAAAATGGTAAAATGGAAATGAATAATTACAGCATCGCAGTAAAAGTAATACAAAACATTGTCATTTCTTCTAAGAAATACGTCATATAACACGCAATGCAGAATTTTCTTGGCAGAAGATTTAATGAACATTATTTTTGTCTTATGTTTTTTTCTTTTTCCAATCAGAAATATTAATGAAAATATCACAAGGTTTATTAATTCTGTAATTAGTAGAGATCTAGGTTTGAAGAACTGGGTTGACAATGAGTTAAATGTTAAAGGTTCAAATTATGAGCAGTAATAATTAAATGAATTAACATCTTCAAGAACTATGGAAATATTAGCAAAAATTACAAATAATTTGCTCATTTATATAATTATTGTACAATTCCTGTCCTGAACATGGTTCCTTGACAAACATTTAATATATATATAGCTTTGGCATTTAATTGTTAAATGATCAGAGACAAAATAGAGTAGTGTTAGGTCTCACTGAGGGCATGATAACCTCTGTTGTGCTGGTGCCCCCAAAACACACTGTTAAGTGATTGATATGTCCTTCTGGGCTTCTGGCTATAGAAACCATGAAAAAATTATTTTTAAAATGGATAATATGAGCATGATCCTCCATCATATCTAGGAGAATAGTGACTGTAAGCAAAAATTGACTTTAATTTTGATAATCCTTCCAACCCATGCCAGCATAAAAAGTAGATATAAACTGACGATAATAATAATGATGATGAGAATAAATACATATACGTGCTCATACAAATTGCTTATGCACACAGCAACCAGGCCTCTGTTCTGGGTTTGTAAAATAGGATCTCTACAAGAAACTTATTCTTGTCTTTTCTTTCTGATCTTAGCCACTCAATGTCTTGCATAAAAACTGCCCCCCTCTCTATAATACTCCCACTCAATAAGGGAGATCATTAGTCTTGCAAGTTACAAAGGAACCTCACTAGTGTTGGTGCTATGAAAAATAAAAGGCACCCAATACACTCTGTAAAGTGGTTGGCATTGGAAAGGGCATCCAACCATAGAACCTATGCCAAAGCAGGCAATGGAATATGATGCAGTCCTCTGAATCATCAGATCCTGTCAAACCATTCAATCCATAGTGCTTTTTAGGTGCAACCAGAACGGGAGCCAGTCAGGGTGCCCTGGCCACAGCTACACCTGTTTATGATTTCTTTTTAATGTGACAACAAAAATGATGTATGCTCAATGTCATCATCATCATCATCATCATTATCCTCATCAGATCATGTCAAACCATTCAATCCATGGAACCATGAAGTTCACTGAAGACAGATAAATGATGATGATGATGATGATGATGGTGATAATGATGCTGCTGTTGATGATGATGATGATGATGGTAATGATGATGATAATAATGGCGATGATGATGATGATGGTGGTGATGGCAATGATGATGATGATTGATTTTATTACAATCTATGGAAGAATGCATATAATAATTCCCTGGACATTTCACAGAAACAGAATTTTCTCACACAAATGCTAACCCTAAGACTAAAATCCACTAATGTGAGTTTAGAAGCATTATCTTTATCAATAATTGAACATCTGCCTCATTTCTTACCAGCATCCGATTAAATATTAATCAGAATCAGGTGTAATTCTTCTATCAGACACATCATCATCATCATTTAACGTCTGTTTTCCATGCTGGCATGGGTTGGACGGTTTGACTGAGGTCTGGAGAGCCTGCAGCAGCAGTAGCAGCACCAGGCCCCAATCTGATCTGGCAACATTTCTACAACTGGATGCCCTTCCTAACGCCAACCACTCCGAGAATGTGTAGTGGGTGCTTTTTACATGCCACCAGCACAGGAGCCAGTCAGAGGGTACTGGCATTGGCCACATTCGGATGGTGCTTTTTACATGCCACTGGCATGGGAGCCAGTCAGGTTTTACTGGCATTGGCCATGTTCAGATGATGCTTTTTACGTGCCACCGGCATGGGAGCCCGTCAGTGGGTACTGGAATCGATCACATTCGGATGATGCTTTTTACATGCCACTGGAACGCAAGCCAGTCAAGGTGCCCTGGCCACAGCTACACCTGTTTATGATTTCTTTTTAATGTGACAACAAAATGATGTATGCTCAATGTCATCATCATCATCATCATAATTTAATTTCCATTTTCCATGCTGGCATGGGTTGGATGGGTTGACAGGAGCTGGCAAGGTGAGGAGTAGCACCAGATTCCATTGTCTGTTTTGGTTTGGTTTCTACCACTGGCATTGGTGTGTTTATGTCCCCATAACTTAACAGTTTGGCAAAAGATACTGATAGAATAAGTAGGAGGCTTTTTAAAAACACATAAACACTGGAGCCAATTTGTTCAACTAAAACCGTTCAAGGCACTGCCCCAGCATGGCCACAATCAAATGACCGAAACAAGGGTAAAATAAAAGATGCAAGTATGGGTTGGATGGGGAATCACTTGAAACAGCATTTTAAGGCTGGGTGCTCTTCCTGTCACCAGGGTGAGTAAATGTGTGTGTGTGTGTGTGTGTGTGAAAACTGTCATATCTGAACACGTATTCCCAAAGCACATATTTAACCCTCAATAACCATGAAACATATCATTATCTGCGATGGACTAACAAAATATTCGTTTAGGAATTAATCAGATGAGAAATCAAACTGAAACCTTTCATTGATCACCACTAACAGCGTGAATGTCTGTATATGCAAATAACCAGTCTGTGTGTGTGTGTGTGTCTAGGTATGTATGAATGTATATGTCTAGGTGTGTATGGGTGAATAAGTATGGGTATGTATGTGTAGTTGTATGTATGTGAACAGTTAGGAGTATATATATGTGTAAATGTGTGTGTGTGTGTGTAGGTATGCATGTGCATATGTGTAGATATATGTATCTAGATGTGTGTGTATGTGCAAATTGTGTGAGACTTTGTATGTGTGCATATGTTTGTAGGCATGTGTGTATGTGTGTGTGTCCGTGCATGTACATACATGTGTACATGCAAATGTGAGTGTGTGTGTGTGTGTGTGCTTGTATATGTGCAGGTATGTGTGAGTAGGTGTAATAAACATGTATGTGTGGATGTGTTGCTATATATGAAGATGTATTATACAAGCACAAGTTCATTTATACACATGTGGGTAAGTATATGCATGAATGCGTGGGTGTGTTTATGCATGCAAGTGTGTTTGCATGTGTGTGGGTGACTTTATACATGTGGGTGTATTTATATGCGTTTATATCTGTAGGTGTATATTTGAACAGGTGTTGGTGGTCGTGGTGGTAGTGGTGATGGTGTTGGTTGCAGTGGTGATGATGATGGTGGTGGTAATGGTGGCAGTGATGGTGGTGGTGGTAGTGGTGGGGATGATGGTGGTCTTGTATGAGTATCCGTTTCCATCGTATTCTCAATGACAAACACCCACCAATCAGAGATTCCTGTTCTTGTCTGTATGTATATATGTGTGTGTTTGTGCATGTGTATGTAGACATATATGTTTGTGTGTGTATGCATGTGTATGTATTTTTCTACGTGTATGTATGTGTGTATATAAGCAAATATCTATTTACATGTGTATGTATGTGTGCATGTGTGTATATGTATAAGTGAATATCTATTTACATATGTGTGTATGTGTGTGTATACATGTATGTTTGTGTGTATATATGTATGTATGTATGTTTATGTATGCATGTGTATGTATGTGTATATGTATGGGTGTGTGTGTACATATGCTTGTATATGTATAAGTTAATATCTATTTACATATGTATGTGTATATGTGCATGTGTATGTATATATCTATGTATGTGTGTGTATACATGTATGTTTGAGTGTATATATGTATGTATGCATGTATGTATGTGTATGTATATATGTGTGTGTATGTATGTGTGTAAATGTGTAAGTGAATACCTATTTACATATACATATGTATATGTGCATGTGTATGTGTGTATATATATATGTATTTATGTATGTGTGTGTGTATGTGTGTGTGTGTGTACGTGTGACAACCTAAACTATGACAGCTATCTAAATGTTGTTGTTGTTGTTGTGACTGTCTCCTGACACACAGTCAACACTAAAGACCAAAAAAAATATTTAAAAAATGTCAACCTTACTAATATGGCCACCACAAAAAGGAAATAACAAAACAAAAAAAGAAAAAAACTACTGATTCAGGATATTAATTTCTTAATTCAGGACAAGGAAAACTGTAAATCAATAACTCACACACACACACACACATCCGACGCCTATACACATCTACCTACAGACCCATATGCCTACACACACACACACACACACACAGCTACACATCTATACTTATACATACACCTACATATTCACACACACACACACATACCAAATAATGAAATTTAAAAACAAGGATCTATATTATAAAGACAGTAGTAGTAGTAGTAGTAGCAGCAGCAGCAGCAGCAGCAGTAGTAGTAGTAGTAGTAGTAGTAGTAGTAGTAGTAGAAGCAGTAATGGTGGTAGTAGTAGTGGTAGTCATAGTAGTAGTAGCAGCAGCAGCAGCAGTATTAATGGGGGTAGTAGTAGTAGTAGTAGTAGTAGTAGTAGTAGCAGTAGCAGTAGTAATAATGGTGGTGGTAGTGGTGCTGCTGCTGCAGGTGGTAATAGCAAAATAAATAACTCTCATTAACCAAAATGTCTGTTAAGATAAACTGCTTCCCTTTGAATTAAAGTTAAAAATAACACAGAATTTAGTGACATAATTTTATTATTATTAAGCTAAGCATGAAATTATGATGGTGAGTTTTAATCTAGATCACTTTAACCCTTTTGTTACCATATTTCTGTTGAAATACACTGCAATTAATTTTTCTTCCGTTGTAGCCAGTGCCACTAAGGTGGGCCTGGCGTCGATCATGTTCGGATAGTGCATTTTACGTACCACCAGCATGGGAGCCAGTCTGGGGGTACTGGCATCGGCCATATTCGGTTGGTGCTTTTTATGTGCCACCGGCATGGGAGCCAGTCAGGCAGACAGAAATAACTATCAAAGCAGAGTTTTTACGACTGGATGCACTTCCTGTCAACAACTCTTACTTGTTTTTCAAGTAAGGATTTGTATTTTTGGTGGGTGGGGTGGGGGTGTCATTTTATGAAAGTATTTAAAGGCAGAATTGCTGTAAATAGTCAATTACGAACTTCTGTAAACATCTAGACCAGAATCTAGAGATTTTTTTTTTTTTTTGGTTAATTTTGTTTCGTGTTTGTACCCTGCCACTGGTTTCCGTTATTTCATATGTTGGTGACAACAGCAACAGCAATAAAATGGTTACCATTAGAAAGCTGAATGTCATGTGACCTTAAGGAGGATATTGAAGATAATGGTAGTGGGAGTAGGGAGAGAGAGAGAGAGAGAGAGAGAGAGAGAGAGAGAGAGAGAGAGAGAGAGAGAGAGAGAGAAGCAGCTACAGTCAATGTCTGGAAAGTTATGTAATCTGAAAATAGATTTCGTGCAAGTTCCATTTTTTTCCCTCTTTTAATATTCTGTCCTCGTCTGTGGCATCAATAAATTTTAGTTCTCTATTTTTTTTTTGCCATTTCTTGTACTGAACTTTCTATCCTTTCACAGTATCAGAGCATGAAATGGAGTTCAAAAATGATTAGTGATCCATGATCCACCAGGAATTTACAATAATCTCACTCTTCTCAAATATTAGATTCTAGTCAAGAGAAATATTATACACAAGTCCTTATGTTTGAAAAACTAGGGACAATGCAACACCCTGTTTAACTTGTGTTTGTGTAAACAATATTGCATTTAACCACAGATAAATATACCATATTTATTCATATATCAGTTGCATCTTTCATTTAATAAATGTTACATCTTTCCCTTCCATAATTTTAGCATTGCTTTGCATATAAGTCGCACAATAGATCTTTCAATTAAAATCAAGTATAAAACATTGTTTTCCTATTTTGGCACAAGACCAGAAATTTCGAGTGGGAGATGAGTAAGTTGATTACATGGACCCTAGTGTTCAACAGGTACATATTTTATCAACCCTGAAAAGATGAAAGGTAAAGTCGACCTCAGTGCAATTTGAACTCAGAAAGTAAAGAGTAGGAAGAAATACTGCCAAACGTTTTGTCCGATATGCAAACAATACTGACAGCTCACCGTCTAAATAATGGTTTCAATTCTTGGCACAAAGCCAGCAAAGTTAGGTGAGTGCGTAGGTCGATTGCATCACCCCCAGTACTCAACTGGTATATATTTTATTGACCCCCAAAAGAATGAAAGGCAAAGTTGATCTCAGCATTTTTCTTTTAATTTAACTTTGTTTTGTCTTGCAAGTACTTGGTGACCCTGTCAGTGCAGGTGCCACTTAAAAGCACCCAGTCTACACTGTAAAGTGGGTGGCATTTAGAAGGGCATCCAGCTGTAAAAACCTTGCCAAAACTGACTTTGCCTGTGCTTGGACCACGTAAAAAGCACTAAGTCCACTCTGCTGAGTGGTTGGTGTTAGGAAGGGCATCCAGCTGTAAAAATCCTGCCAAAAGAGACACAGAAGTCTGGAGCAAGCTTCTGCCAGGTCGGCTCCTGTCGAGCTGTCCCACCCATGCCAACATGGAAGGCAGACGTTAAACGATGATGATAATGAGGAAACTAAAAACGGATGAAACGTTCTTAAGCATAATGCTTGGTGTGCTGGCAGTTCTGCCAGCTCACTGCCTCATTCAAATATAAAATAATACAACATACACATGTGGTGAGATTTTAATCATTAATTCTTTACAATATTAAACAGGCTACATGTGAAGGCAAGAATTACCACACTAATATCTGAGTTTTCAAATAGGAGCAGGAGTGGCTGTGTGGTAAGAGGCTTGCTTACCAACCACATGGTTCTGAGTTCAGTCCCACTGCATGGTACCTTGGGCAAGCATCTTCTATTATAGCCTTGGGCTGACCAAAGCCTTGTGAGTGGATTTGGTCAATGAAAACTGAAAGAAGCCCATTATATATATATATATCTTCCTTCATAGGACATTAAACTCCGCTTGCGAAGACCTGTTGAGGCAAGTGAAATTGAAATCGAACTAAATTCAACGACTGGCTCCCATGCCAACGTCGTCTCCTTCATTGGAGACTAAACTCGGCTTGCAAAGACCTGTTGGGGAAAGCGAAATCGTGATGGCACCTGTGCCCCGTGTTACCTTCCTGGCACGTGTAAAGACATTCGAGCGAGATCGTTGCCAATGCCGCTGGACTGGCTCCTGTGCAGGTGGCATGTAAAATACACCATTCTTAGCGTGGCCGTTGCCAGTACCGCCTGACTGGCCTTCGTGCCGGTGTCATGTAAAAGCACCCACTACACTCTCGGAGTGGTTGGCGTTAGGAAGGGCATCCAGCTGTAGAAAAACTCTGCCAAATCAGATCGGGACCTGGTGTAGCTCCCTAGATTAAACTGTCTAACCCATGCCAGCATGAAAAGCAGATGTTAAATGATGATGGTGATGATGATGTAGCTGGGAGACGACACTTGCTTTTGATGGTAACGACAATCTGGGATGTGTATTTAACCCAAGGCTGCTCTCTTCCAACTGGGTTGTTTCATTTTCTTTTATTATACACTGATATTTCTTTTGCATCCCTGATTTTATTCATTCTCATTTCTATGTAAATCTCAACCATTTCTTCTGCAATGTGTCCTTGTAATCTTGCCAATCCTGTTGCCCTTGGCAGAAACAAGGAAATTCTGGTTATTATTGTTGTTGTTTGAGGTTAGGATGGTGAATTAGCAGAACTGTCATGGCGGGTGTTAGTGTGGTTTGTTGTTGTTGTTGGCTGTGATGACTGAAGTGATGAATGAAAATGTATTCCTTGGGCCACATGAATAAATAACTGACAGCACCCACAAAACTAGTAACAGAAGATTTTATTATTGCACAAGGAGTTTTAACTGCGTTGGTCTTTTACAAATAACAACAGAAATAATTACATACAGGGAGAGAGAGATACCGCTTGGGGCATACAACAAACTTACTAATACAGCAATCTATGGCTGACCCATCACACTGGAAATCACTCATGGTGACTGTAATTCCTGTCTACTATTACTCATATGTCTTAATCAGCTGGATACAGTGAGAATGGAGACATAATGCATGGCTGCGTCAAAACCCTGCAATTACCGCCAAAAAATGCCTTTTTATTAAGTGCAAAGAGAAGATTCTAGGAGATTGAATCACATGAGGGATCGACACTGATTGGTTGCCTAACTGGCTGATCATGTGAAACTACTGTGGTTTGGCCGTGATGTCTCCTCAGCCACCAAGCAGTTTCAGCTTTGAATAATTGCTACATAATCATTAGAACATTAAACAAAATACCTTGTGGTATTTATTTTGGTTTTCTTTTACATTCTGAGTTCAAATCCCACTACTGTCGACTTTGTCTTTCATTCTTCCAGGGATCAATGAAATAAAGTACCAGTTAAGTACTGGGATGAATGGTAAATGACTAACTCCCCATCCGCTCAAAATCGCTGGCATTTTTTTTTAAATCATAAACCACAAAAAGCAGTGAGGAGGCAGAATCATCAACATCATCAACATCATCAAAATCATCATCATCATCATCATTTAATGACCACTTTCCATGCTGGCATGTGTTGGACACTTTTTGATTGAGGACTGGCAAGCCAGGAGGCTGCACCAGGCTCCAATCTGATTTGGCAAGGTTTCTACAGCTGGATGCCCTTCCTAATACCAACCACTCCAAGAGTGTAGTGGGTGCTTTTTATGTGCCACCAGCACAGGAGCTCCGGTCTGGTGGCACTGGCACTGACCACACTCAAGTGGTGCTTTTTATGTGCCACCAGCACTGGCATTCTCAAAAAGAATTCTTTCACATACTCTCAAAATTTACAATTCCTTGGAGCCCTAGCAATCTGTTACAGTACTTACCTATCATACCTAATCGTTTAGATCACCTGTGAATTAAACCCCCATACTTTGTATATATATATATATATAGGCCCTAATTGCGGAGTCACTATCAGAACTAGAGGAGAAGTTTCAGGTGTGGAAGCAAGGTCTAGAATTGAAGGGCCTTAGAGTCAACCTAGCTAAAACCAAAATCCTAATAAGTAGGAAGGTAGATAAAACACAAACCCCTTCAGGTAGATGGCCCTGCTCAGTATGTAGAAAAGGAGTAGGTAGTAACTCTATAAGATGTACCCGGTGCAAGCTATGGACACATAAGAGGTGCAGCAACATCAAAGGCAGGTTAACTAGCAAGTTAGTTTTTGTTTGTGGTAGATGTTCAGGTACAATAAAGACTGCAAACAAACAGGAAACAACTTCTATCTCATTCCAGGGTGAAAAACTAGAGGTAGTCGATAGCTTCCGCTATCTGGGCGACCAAGTTAGTAGTGGGGGTGGGTGCGCTGAAAGTGTAGCTGCTAGAATAAGAATAGCCTGGGCAAAGTTTAGAGAGCTCTTACCCCTGCTGGCGACAAAGGGACTCTCACTCAGAGTAAAAGGCAGACTGTATGACGCATGCGTACGAACAACCATGCTACATGGCAGTGAAACATGGGCTGTAACTGCTGAGGACATACGTAAGCTCGCAAGGAATGAAGCCAGTATGCTCCGTTGGATGTGTAATGTCAATGTGAATACCCGTCAGAGTGTAAGTATCTTGAGAGAAAAGCTGAACATTAGAAGCATCAGTTGTGGCGTGCAAGAGAGACGATTGCGCTGGTATGGACATGTGGTGAGAATGGAGGAGGATAGCTGCGTGAAAAAGTGCCACACCCTAACAGTTGAGGGAACCCGTGGAAGAGGTAGGCCCAGGAAGACCTGGGCTGAGGTGGTGAGGCAAGACCTTCGTACATTGGGCCTCACCGAGGCGATGACTACGGACCGAGACCTTTGGAAATGGGCTGTGCGTGAGAAGACTCGGCAAGCCAAGTAAGATCGTTGCCAGTGCCCCTGGACTGGTTCTTGTGCGGGTGGCACATGAGATGCACCATTTTGAGCGTGGCCGTTGCCAGTACCGCCTGACTGGCTCCTGTAGGATTTTCGAGCGAGATCGTTGCCAGTGCCCCTGGACTGGCTTGTGCGGGTAGCACATAAAAGACACCATTTCGAGCGTGGCCGTTTTCGTGCGGGTGACACGTAAAAGCACCCACTACACTCTCTGAGTGGTTGGCGTTAGGAAGGGCATCCAGCTGTAGAAACTCTGCCAAATCAGACTGGAGCCTGGTGTTGCCATCCGGTTTCACCAGTCCTCAGTCAAATCGTCCAACCCATGCTAGCATGGAAAGCGGACGTTAAACGATGATGATGATGATGATGATGATATACTCTTTTACTCTTTCACTTGTTTCAGTCATTTGTCTGCAGCCATGCTGGAGCACTGCCTTTTAATTGAGCAAATCGATCCCAGGACTTATTCTTTGTAAGCCTAGTACTTATTCTATCGATCTCTTTTGCTGAACTGCTAAGTTACAGGGACGTAAACACACCAGCATCAGTTGTCAAGAGATGTTGGGAGGGGGGGACAAACACAGATACACAAACGCACATACATATATATATATATATATATATATATATATATATAGAGAGAGAGAGAGAGAGAGAGAGAGAGATGTGAGTATGAGTTTTACTATATTTGTCTTCTCCTGCTTGACAACTGGTGTTGACTTGTTTATATTCCCCTTCCTCCATAACGTAGCAGTTCAGTAAAAGAAACTGATAAAGAACCACGCCTAATAAATACGTGCTGGGAGCAATTAGTTCACCTAAGCACTCCAAGGCAGTGCCCCAGCTTGGCCGCAGTCCAATGACTGGAACAAGCAAAAGATAAAGAATCAGAAAATTCAAGAGAATTAGTGTGAGGTGTGGGGGGGAAGAGAGAATGAAGAAGTAATAGAAAATGCTATAATCATTTATCAGAAACATTATATGTGATTAATTAGCTAATTAGTTAATTACATAGACTAATGTTTTAATCCCTTTAGTTAAGCTGAAATATCTTAATGTTGTAATTAAAAATCTTGTGTAACGGGGAAAAAAAAACAACCTTCAAATAAGTTAACGAAAGCATTGTCCCTCAGCTAATAAGTATAAACGAGATTATAAATTAAGTTTTTAATGCGTGCCATGGCACAGAAATTCCTGTAATCATTATGGTAATGGTGAGAATAATTGCAGAATTGTTACATCATCGTTAGTAAATTTGGAACAAAGATTATCTTGATAAAAGAAGAACACAGCAAAAATATGGAGAATAATTCGTATATTATATACACATACAATGTATACAGTTATATATATATATATATATATATATATATATATATATATATATATATATATATATTGTATTCGTTTTACTTGTTTCAGTCATTTGACTGCGGCCATGCTGGAGTACCGCCTTCTGTCGAACAAATCGACCCCAGGACTTATTCTTTGTAAGCCTAGTACTTATTCCTGTTTTTTACTGAACCGCTAAGTTACAGGTATGTAAACACACCAATATCAGTTGTCAAGTGATGGTCGGGGGAGAGACAAATGCTGACACACAAACATATATATAGGATGGGCTTCTTTCAGTTTCTGCCTACCAAATCCACTGACAAGGCTTTGGTCGGACCGAGGCTATAGTAGAAGACACTTGCCCAAGATGCGACGCAGTGAGACTGAACTGAGAACCATGTGGTTGGTAAACAAGCTACTTACCAGACACCCACTTCTGCACCTATATATATTTTATTCTTTTATTCTTTTACTTGTTTCAGTAATTTTGACTGTGGCCATGCTGGAGCAACACCTTTTGTCGAACAAACTGACCCCAGGACTTAATTTTTTGTAAGCCTAGTGCTTATTCTATCAGTCTCTTTTGCCAAACTCCTAAGTTACGGGAATGTAAACACACCAGCATCAGTTGTCAAGCAATGGACAAACACAGACACAAAGGCACACACACAAAAATACACACACACACACATATATATATATATATATATATACACACACACACACACACACACACACATGAAGGGCTTCTTTCAGTTTCCGTCTACCAAATCCACTTACAAGGCTTTGGTTGGCCTGAGGCTATAGTAGAAGACACTTGCCCAAGGTGCCATGTGGTTGGTAAGCAAGCTACTTACCACACAGCCATACATTACATACATAGAGGACACATCGTTAGGGTATTCGGTTCACAATCATAAGGCCATGAGTTCAATTCCCAGCAATGCATTGTGTCCTTGAGCAAGACACTTTATTTCATGTTGCTCTGGTCAACTCATCTGGCAAAAATGAGTAATACCTCTAATTCAGAAGGTCCAGCCATGATACATTCTGCATCATGCTGAATCTTCCTGAGAACTACATTAAGGATATGTGTGTCTTTGGAGTACCCAGCCACTCGCACAACAGTTTCATGAACAGGTTGTTCCACTGATTGGATCAACTGGAGCCCTTGTTGTCATAAGTGATGGAGTGCCAGTTAAAAAAAAATATATAGACAGGAAGTGGGACTACAGAAGAGGTCTGAGGGAGTAGCATCCTTGCCTTCCTGAGCTAGTTTTCCACCACATTTCTTAAAAATCGTGGTAGAGGCCTTGGTCTCGGGACCACTCATGTCTAGAAACTGAGGTTGGGGGTAAGCAGGGGCATGCTCCCCGTAGAAAATCCAGCTCCAAAAGGAGAATGGAGAAGCAAAGGAGAATGGGCACCAGCCAGCCCAAAGGTTGGGGTGGGCTGCACCTGCCTACCTCAGTTGCTATGGCATTGAGGTAGATCCAGCTACCCCTGTTAACAGGGACAAAACCCAGATTTAAAATGCTGAATAAATCAACCCCTGTGCTTTGTTTTTCACTCTGATGCATAGACTAACAGTCGCTTTTTATTGAACCACAAAGTAATGGGAACAAAAACAAACCAACACCAGTCATCGAGCAGTGAGAGGCAACAAATACAAACAAACACACACACACACACATACACACACACACACACAAACACACACACACACACATATACAAACACACATACAAAAAACAATGGGCTTCCATAGTTTCTTTTTATCACATTCACTGACAAAGCAATGATCAGCCCAGGGATATTGTAGAAAACACTTGTCCGAAGTGCTGGACAGAGGGACTGAACCTGAAACCATGTGGTTTCAAAGCAAGCTACTTAACCACACAGCCATGCTTGGGCCTTTAATCTATAAAAAAAAAGTAAGGAATAAAAAAACAGCAATAAAACATTAAAAGGGGATTAAATGAGGCTTTACATACAGGATATTTGTTATCTATTACTTGTGTGTGTGTGTGTAATGATGATGATGATGATGATGAAAATGATGTCGTTGTTGATGGTGGGGATGCTGGTGATGGTGGTAATGATGACGGTGGTGATGATGATGATGACGAATGTAGTAACAATGATGACGACAAACAGCAAAGATGTAGAGGCGGATGGTAATGAAGATGATTGCTATGGTTATGATGATGGTAATGATGATGATGGAGATAATGATGACAATAATGATGATGATTGCTATGGTGATGGTGATGATGATGATGATAGGACGCCAATGAAGAACGTAACATCAATGAATAACGATGAAAATATAGTGTTCAATGATGCCTTTCTTTAGGGAGAGAAAGAGAGATGTAAAACTCAGAATAACAGTTTTTGTGATGTTTTTGAAGCCTTATTAATAAAGTATGTATATATATGTATATATATGTATATATATATATATATATATATATATATATATATACTTTATCATCATCATCATCATCATTTACCATCCATTTTCCATGCTGGCATGGGGTGGACGGTTTGACTAAGGTCTGGAAAGCCAGAAGGCTGCACCAGGCTCCACTGATCTGGCAATGTTTCTACAGCTGGATGCCCTTCCTAATACCAACCACTCTGAGAGTGTAGTAGGTGCTTTTTACGTGCCACCGGCACAGGGCCCAGTCAGAGTGCACTGACATTGGCCATGTTCAGATGGTGCTTTTTATGTGCCACCAGCACGGGAGCCAGTCAGGCGGCTCTGGCATCGATCACATTCGGATGGTGCTACACACACATACACACACAAACATACACATACATGCACATGTGTGTATGTGTATGTGTGTGTGTGTGTGTGTGTGTGTGTGTGTGTGTGTGTGCACTGATTCATAGATCTATATCACTGAATTATATATATACAACTAGTTTCTTTAATATAATGTTCAATGATATCCGGACGCTTGTTATATACAGATTCTCCACACACACACACACTCACGTGCATACACACACACACACACACACCTGTTTATAGTAATTCAGAGCAGGATATAATTCAATTATACACAGGTGATTAATTCAGAAGGGAAACTCGTTTATAAGACAGAACCAATATTGTTGATTTTAGTGTGAGCATATGCTTGTGGGTGTTTATATGAAAATATATGTATGCACACACACACACACACACACATATATATACTCTTTACTCTCTTTTACTCCTTTACTTGTTTCAGTCATTTGACTGTGGCCATACTGGAGCACCGCCTTTAGTCGAGCAAATCGACCCCAGGACTTATTCTTTGTAAGCCTAGTACTTAGTCTATCGGCCTCTTTTTGCCGAACCACTAAGTTACGGGGATGTAAACACACCAGCATCAGTTGTCAAGCGATGGTGGGGGGACAAACACAGACACACAAACACACATACATATATATATATATATACATATATACGATGGGCCTCTTTCAGTTTCCGTCTACCAAATCCACTTACAAGGCTTTGGTCGGCCCAAAGCTATAGAAGACACTTGCCTAAAGTGACACGCAGTGGGACTGAACCCGGAACCATGTGGTTGGTAAGCAAGCTACCTACTACACAGCACTCCTGCACTGTAATAATAATGATTTCAAATTTTGGCACAAGGCCAGCAAGATCGAGTGAGTTGGGTAAGTCGATTACATTGACCCCTGTGCTCAACTGGTACTTATTTTATCGACCCCCAAAGAGATGAAAGGCAAAGTTGACCTTAGCAGAATATGAACTCAGAACGTGAAGACAAGCAAAATGCCACTAACCATTTTTCTCAGCATGCTGACAGTTCTGCCAGCTTACCACCTGAATCATCATCATCATCATCATCATCATCATCATCATCGTTTAACGTCTGCTTTCCATGCTGGCATGGGTTGGATGGTTTGACTAAGGTCTGGAGAACCAGTGGTTCCACCAGGCTCCAATCTGATCGGGCAATGTTTTTACAGCTGGATGCCCTTCCTAACGCCAACCACTCTGAGAGTGTAGTGGGTGCTTTTTACGTGCTACCGGCACAGGAGCCAGTCAGGCGACCCTGGCATCAGCCATGTTTAGAAGGTGTTTTTTACGTGCCATATAAAACTATATGAAATGAAATAAGTGTTACAGTGTGTGTGTGTGTGTGTGTGCGTGCAGTGTTGTTAGTGTGGTGGTGAGGTCAATCTAAGCCGGTCTCAGGGGTCTGTGAAAATCATTAGCAATTAACACAACCACCCTCTCCTCTAAACTAAACCACAAAACAAATAATATGAATAAAATAAAAGCATAAATATAATACAATAAAATAAAAATTTGTGTTTTTGCTAAAGCAATTATTTCGTTCGACTCCATTAAGAAGCAATTGTTGTAATTAGCAATTAATTGTTGTTGTTTCTGTGCTCCTTTGATCAACATGGATACAACATCATCATCATCATCATCAACATCATCATTGACAACATCAACATCATCATCATCAACATCATCAACATCACTATTGCTGTTGTGTTTTTTCACATTCGCACTAACATCATCATTTTCCTTGCTGTCATCATTTTCATTGCCGTCATCATTGTCAGGCTCATTCATAGCATCATCATCATCATCATCATCGAAAATGCTATGAAGGCCAGTCAGGCGGTACTGGCAACAGCCATCGTTATTCATCGCTGTCACGTTCATGATCATCATCCTATCAGCACTGTCATCATTGCCATAATCATCATCATCGTTATCGTTATCGTTATCTCCGTCATCATCATTATCATAACCATAGCAATCATCATCATCATTATCATCATCCTCTACATCATTGCTGTTGTCATCATCATCATCATTGTTATTATTCGTCATCATCGTCACCACCATCACCAGCATCCCCACCATCATCGGCGACATCATTTTCATCATCATCATCGTCACCTTCACCATCATCATCATCACCATCATTATCTTTCCATCATCATCATCATCATCATCATCATCACCATCATCATCACCATCATTACAATCTTTCTCTCCATCATCACCAGCATCATCAGTGACATCATTTTCACCATCATCATTATCATCATCATCATACCGATCCTCCCCCACCATTCCCCTCCAACACCATCATTCCTACCCCACCCCCCACCTGCACATTTATATCCATATTACTTAGATGTCGTCTTATCACAAAATTGGCATGGTTTACATCGGAATCTTTCATTATATATGATTAATTCCAGGCAGTTGACCAGCAAAAATAAAAATCAAAAAAAAAATTTAAAAAAGGAAGAAAAAGACTGCAGGAGATTCTGCCTGGCTTTCCGTGACTGGCGCCAAAAGCAGAAATAATCTGTGGTGCCATAAACCTGGAATTGATTTTTAAGGATAGAATGTACAGAGAAGAGTAAACGAGAGATTAACGATGTATTTTGCATCATAATCCTTTATAATGGTCTTAAACATATGTGTGTGTATGTGTGTATGTGTGTTTGTGTGTGTGTGTAGATATATGCATATACAAATGTATACATGTACACATATATATACACACATATATAATATATATAGATATACATAGATACATACATAATATACAGAGTGCAGTGAATAAACTGTGGTCTAAATTACGCAAAATGAAAATAATACTGACATCTCATTTAAACAGATAAATTTACCAAAATTACATGAAAATATCTTGAAATGCTAAACAGTAAATTTATGCAATAAAATCGCCATAGGCTTCGGAATCTCCTGCAACTCTTCTGGACGGTCTCCTTGTTTAAGTTGGTCAATGCTGCCATAATCCTTGCCTTCAGTTCATCTTTGATGTTACAAGGAGTTTTGTTGGTCTCTCACTCAACTGCGCCCCACACATAATAATCAAGGGGGTTGCAGTCTGGGGAGTTAGGTGGCCAGATGTCAGGGGTGATGTGGTCGCAGAAATTGTCTGACAGCCATGACTGGGTTCTCCTGCTTGTGTGGCATGGTGCAGAGTCCTGTTGCCAGACATAGGGTCTTCGAGCAGCCACCCTTTTCACTCAGGGCATCACTACCACACCAGGCACCTGATGTAGGCCTCCATGTTGAGTCTGAGGCCATGTGGGAAGATGAATGGAGGCATAACGTCGCCATCACTAGTGATCACTCCAAACACCATGATGTTGCCTGGGTGTTTGATTTTTATCACTCTCAGTACATGTATGGAATGGAACTTCCGGTGAAAATGCCAAGCAATACAGCATGTTGTTTTCAAATTTCTGGCAGAGTGAATTGTGTCATCATGCTGTTTTTCTCATAGACAGTGCCCAACTGACCCTACTATACTGTGTAGTAAAAAGAAAATCCAAAACAAACAATGTGCATGCGTGAAATTAAAAATATAAAATGGTGACAATTTACCCATTGCACCCTGTATATAGATACATATACAATATATATATATAGGTACATATAGATACATATGTATATATATATATATACATATATACACACACATGCACACACACACATAGTTGGGCTTGAGTGCAGGAGTGGCTACACATAAGACTAGCGACGTGGAGTCACAGGCATGGCAATGTGGTTTAGAAGCTTGCTTCTAAACCATGTGGTCTCAGTTTCCATCCCACTGCATGGCACCTTAGGCAAGTGTCTTGTACTATATACCTAGGCTGACCAAATCTGTTGAGTGGATTTGATAGACTGAAACCAAAGGAAGACTATGGTGTGTATGCGTGCGCGTATGAAATTGCATGTGGATGTAAAATAAACAAACACGTGCACACACGTACACATTGTCATACTCTCAAATCCAAGGGTGTTGAGTTGTCTTTCTTTTATTTAGGGATGCCCCTCCCCCCAATAGATTTTGTTGTGAACCT
>NC_142930.1:164580670-164603170 GCF_046866305.1 Octopus bimaculoides
AAGGTGCCACACAGTGGGACTGAACTCAGAACCATGTGGTTGATAAGCAAGCTACTTACCACACAGTCACCCCTGTGCCTATATGTATATATATATATATCTCAAAGTATTGACCAGACTATCAAATGTAGTTATACATCACTGACCACAATATGCTGTGAATTGCTTTGAATGATGCCATTCTGCTTGCTTGGCAATCTCAATTGGATCAAAGAATTCTAAGTATCAAATCTGGACATTGATATGTTTAACTCATAACCATGAAATCAGCAAAATCCATATTTTATTGAGTTCATTGATTTGGCTAAAACAAATACACTCGCTCAGAGTAAAAGGTAGACTGTATGATGCATGTGTGCAAACAGCCATGCTACGTGGCAGTGAAATATGGGCTATGACTGCTGAGGACATGCGTAAGCTTGCAAGGAACGAAGCCAGTATGCTCCGCTGGATGAGTAATGTTAGTGTGCATACACGACAGAGTGTAAGCACCCTGAGAGAAAAGTTGGACTTAAGAAGCATCAGATGTGGTGTGCAAGAGAGACAACTGCACTGGTATGGTCATGTGATGCATATGGATGAGGACAGCTGTGTGAAGAAGTATCACACCCTAGCAGTTGAGGGAACCTGTGGAAGAAATAGACCCAAGAAGACCTGGGATGAGGTGATGAAGCAAGATCTTTGAACGTTGAGCCTCACTGAGGCAATGACAAGTGACTGAGACCTTTGAAGATATGCTGTGCTTGAGAAGACCCAGCAAGCCAAGTGAGACATTAACCCATGGCCTATGCCAGTGCAGCATAACCAGCCTGTTTAAGAGTACCCTTCAATCATTGGGCAAAAAACTGTGCTTGTGAAGACCCGTTCAGTCAAGTGAAGTCATTGTCGTGGCCAGTGACAGTACCGCCTGATTGGCACCTGTGCCAGTGGCATATTAAAAGCACCATTCGAGCGTGATTGCTGTCAGTTCTGCCTGACTGGCTCCCGTACCAGTGGTACGTAAAAAACACCATTCAAGCATGGTCGTTGCCAGTGCTGCCTGACAGGCTCCTGTGCCGGTGGCATGTAAAAAGCACCATTCAAGCATGGCCGATGCCAGTACCACCTGACTGACCCTCGTGCTGGTGGCACGTAAAAAGCACCCACTACACTTTCGGAATGGTTGGCATTCGGAAGGGCATCCAGCTGTAGAAACTCTGCCAGATCAGACTGGAGCCTGGTGCATCCTTCTGGCTTGCCAGCCCTCAATCAAACCGTCCAACTCATGCCAGCATAGAAAGCGGATGTTAAACGACAATGACGAAATAATTGCTGTGCTTGAAGAGACGCATCAAGCTAAGCGAAATCGTGGTTGTGGTAGTGGCAGTGACACATGAATGGCACCTGTGCCGGTGACACTTAAAAGGCACCCATGCCAGTGACATGTAAAGGACCCCCCAGTATATTCTGTGGTGTGGTTAGGGTTAAGAAGGGCATCCAGCTATAGAAACCAAGCCAAGATGAGCAATGAAACCTGGTACAGCCCCTGGTCTTGCCAGCTCCTGTCTAACCATCCAACCCATGCCAGCATAGAAAACAGATGTAAAATGATGATGATGATGATGATGATGATGATGATGATGGCAACATGCATATATGTGTGTATGTCCTCAGGCATAGGATTGGTTCTGTGATTAAGAATCTTCTACCGAACCACATGGTTTTTGTATTCTGTTGCACTGCATGACACCTTGGGCAAGTGTCTTCTACTATAGCCCTAAGCTGACTAAAGCCTTGTGAGTGGATTTGGTAGACGGAAACTGAAAGAAGCTTGTGTGTGTATATGTGTGTGTGTGTGTGTGCACATAAATGTGTGTATGTGTGAGAGCACATGCATGTGTGTGGTGTGTGCGTTTGCATGTGTGTGTGCATGCATGTGTGTGTGCATGCATGTGTATGTGTGTGCATGCATGTGTGTGCATGTATGTCTGGTGTGTGTGTTTGTGTGTTTCATGTGATAATTGTAAATGCATGCTACTATCCTAGTGGCAGTGCCATTCATTTGCGACATTCTGTGAAAACATGTCTGGCCATGGGAAAATACCACCTTACTTGGAAACAAGTGAGGGCTGGCAACAGGAAGAGCATCCAGTCGTGGAAAATCTGCCTCAATGAAATCCGTCTGACCCTTGCAAGCATGGAAAAGAGGACATTAAAATCATGAATGATGAATCATCATCAACATAACCAAAATTCTACGTCCATTCTTCCATGGAGGCACAGATCACACAAGACTCTTTGAAGTAATGTTTTATGACCCAATGACCTTCCTAACACCACCCCTTTCAGTCACCTTCTATGGTACACTGAGACACAATGTTCCTATCTCCTAAAAACAGCCAAGGTACACATGGCACTCTGATGAGTTTCCCCACAGTTTTTCATCAGCCACAAGACTTTGGTTGACACGAGTCTGTGATAGAACTCACTTGTACAAAATGCCAGAGGACGAGATTGAAACCAGAACCACAGGAGTGCTAAGTAAGCATTTAAACCACACAGCTGCAGCCAAATCTGCACCTTCATTGTTCTATATTTATGAGAAGTGCAGCAAATGTGAGATGTGCAGCAGTTAAAGCTGCAACGTTACTTAAGACATTATGCAACAAAAGTTGAAAAAATAACCAAAATATTTAAGCATAGCATCTCTCTCTCTCCCTCTCTGTCTCTTTCTTTCTTTCTCTCCCTCTCTCTATCTTTCTTTCTTTCAATCTTACTTCCCCTCTATTTTTCTCAATCTTTATCTCTCTCTCTCCCTTTTTTTCCATGTCTCTTGGCTACCTGACATTCTCTCCCCCCCCCCTCTCTCTCTCTCTCTCTCTCTATCTATCTATCTGTCTGTCTATCTCCTCTCTTTCTCACTCTCTTAATCTGTCTGCTCTCTCACTCTTTTGCTGTCTCTCTTAATCTTTGTAGTCATCCCTCTGTTTCTCTCTCTCGCCCTCTCATACCTTCTCTCTCTCCACCTCTCTCTCTCCACCTCTCTCTCTCCACCTCTCTCTCTCTCTCCACCTCTCTCTCTCTCCACCTCTCTCTCTCCGCCGCTCTCTCTCCGCCTCTCTCTCTCCACCTCTCTCTCTCTCCACCTCTCTCCCTCTGCCTCTCTCTCCCTCGCCCTCTCATACCTTCTCTCTCTCTCTATTATAAATTCCACATGAAGATGAATTCTAAGAAAGCTAATCTTAGAATTCCAATATGATCGAGATGAAGATAACTGCCGAAATATTCAGCAGAACACGGTTGGAATGGAATGCACCACTGCACACTAACAACATGGCACAAGTCAAATGATCATCATCATCATCATCAACAACAACAACAACAGGAATAAACTGCTGAGCAAGATGGCATCTTATAGGTCCATCAAGGAAGGCAGTAACTTCGAATAAGAAGACTGATTCAAAGACAACCTTTTTGACCAATGGCAGCATGGAAAGTGGACACGAGATGATGATGACGACAATGATTACGATGATGACGATGATGATGATGACGATGATGATGATGATGATGACGATGATGATGATGATGATGACGATGATGACAATGATGATGATGACAACAACGACGATGACAATGGTGCTGATGATGATAGAAATTTCATCCAGGATTTGAACTCATAACATAGAGAGGTGAAACTAACACTGCCAGGCATCTTCCTCACCTTTCATCACTTAATTCTTTCAGTCATTAGACTGTGGCCATGCTGGAGCACTGCCATGAAGAATTTTTAGTCGAATGAATCGATCCCCAACCCCAGGACTTATTCTTTGCTTTTTAAGCCTAATACTTATTCTATCAGTCTCATTTGCTGCACCACTAAGTTACAGGGATGTCAGCTGGTGGAGAGGGACAAACAGAAACACACACACACACACACACACACACACACACAAGGGGCTTCTGTCAGTTTCCATCAACCAAATCCACTCCCAACGCTTTGGTTGGGTCAGGGCTCCGGCAGAAAACATTGGCACAAGGTGCCATGCAGTGGCAAACTTCTTAACCACACAGCCATGTGGTTGGGAAGCAAACCTCTAACCACACAGCCACACCTGCACTGGCTTGGCCCCTTTTTCGTTATCAACCCTCAAAGTATAAAAAGCAAAGTTGACCTTGGCAGGCTTTGAACACAGAACATAGAGTCAGAACAAATATTACGCCACAGCATTCTATCCAACGCTTCAATGATGGCTAATTCAATGTCTTAGAGGAGAATTACAAACAGGAATTTGTCTAGAATATTCTGTTGTCAGTATGAAAACAATGGATAAGGATGTGAACAGTAATCTGAAGTAGTTAAAAGTCTGGAATGATAAGTGTCAATTGAGGAGGAATTCCAAGAATTTGGCACATTGTGTCCAACAATACTTAGTCATTTGTTTTTAATTTGAGACAGATGGAAATTTTAGACGTGGAACCAGGTGCAGTTAGACAATATATCAAAAATGACAAAATATAATGGAGAAGAAAAAATATTGTATTAAGCATAATGGCAAAAGTAAATTTATCATTTTGAATGAATTCTTTATTCATTTTTCTCTGTGATAAAATTCAGTGAATTGCTTTCTTTCAGGTTCAAATATGCCTCAAAAATATTTGAACTGGAAACGAGTTTGCATTTATACACATCACTGCTTAGCACTGTCACCATGCCTTTCTCGGTTCCCCATGTTGACTCTTTTAATACCAACTCGCCCAAGAGCGTTTTGGATCTTTAATACAAACTTCCTGTTTCAAAGTGATTTAATTAAAGCCTTTCCTCAAAATTTCAGGTCAATTTATGTTTCCAACACCAGTTAAATAATGACAAAGGTATTTTACCAAATTCCTCAGGATTTTCAAAATTAATTGCTTCCCATTCATTTGCTGTAAACTGGCACTTTGTTGGTAAAGACGATGAGTGTTCCAGTCGACCCGATTAACAGAACAGCAACTGGTATTCCTTGGTTACAATGGTGTGGGTTCCAGTCGATCCAATCAACAGAACATCCTGCTCATGAAATTCACATGCAAGTGGCTGAACACTCCACAGACATGCATGTGCCCTTGACACAGTTCTCAGGGAATTTCAGTGTAACACAGAATGTGACAATGCTGGCCCCTTTGAATTACAGGTGCAACTCATTTTTACCTGCTGACTGAACTGGAGTAATATGAAATAAAGTGTCTTGCCCAAGGGCGCAATGTGCTGCTGGGAATCAAATTCACAACATGAGCCAATTACCCTAAACACAAATTCATGCACCTTCCATTTGCTTTACGGATGTTCAGACCCCTTATTCTCCAAGACTGAAACGATCAATGCTCCTGAGGCCCAATCCAAAATTCTACAATTCAGTGTCTACAAGAAAAATCTGCAGGGGAGGGTGCAGTGTTTTAAAATGAAAGTAGACACAGATTTCCTCAACACCAATTCTAGAACATTCTCATCATTCCAATACAAACATTTCAAGTGAGTGATCAAATGATTGTTTGAATTAGTTAGGTAACAGAAGCCACAAGATCGAGTACTGAAAATATTTGATAAACCAGCTGCCTTTTATTCAATTTCCTGTTATAACTTAAGAAATATTAATATGATGATATTAATATCATCATCCTCATCAGCATAAGAGTCATCATCATAGCCATCATTATCATCATCATCATCATCATCATCATCCTTTAATTTGTTAGCATTTAAACTGGCCAGTTTTGGCCCAGATATTCTCCCTCTTTTATGTTCAAACTGGCCAGAACCAGCACCTCCTACAATGTCATTCTTAGAATATACAATCACGTCATTGAAATCTCAAAGCTACAAGATAAAGTATGATTATTTCAAAATAATGTGAACAAGAGCACTCAGAGAGCACAAACCTCTGCCAACGCAACACCAACGTCCTCTCAACGGTTAGCCAGAGATGATTTTTAAAATGAGAATATCTGAAGTAAACTCAACTGCTCTCACAAGCGAGAAGGATCTAGTTCAAAACGGGGGCACCAGTTTTCATTTATGTTTTATGTAGTGTTTTTGGTACCGAAAGACTTTCAAACTTCGTATACTTATCTATTTTGTGTTATAGAAAAGAAAAAAATTTTTGTATTTCATATAAAAAAATTGTCTTATTTCGATAATTTCAACCAATCACTGACAAGTATTCAGCTGTTTACAGTTACTCCTTTGGCATTTTAGGCGGTGTAAAGCGTATTTAATCACCATTACTTCTGACATGTGTGTTCGTTTTCCCTACCCCTAACCCTAACCCTAATTGACTTGCTCCTTCCCTCAAAAACCAGGCCTTGTGCCTATAATAGAAAGGTTTATTAGCTACTGCCAATATGCTTCAGCCATTTTTTGACAAGGAAATAATAATTTTATCACCGCCAGAATCGTTTGAGAATCGTTTGTTTACGTAGTCAGCACTTAATGTATTCGGCTGAATGGACGTCAGTCATTGGTTGAAATTACAGAAATACGACAACTTTAACATGAAATAACTTGCAATATAATAATTTTTCTTAAGAAGACTAAGAGAAAAAGATGTTTTATATGACACATTCCACCAGTGTCCCAAGTTTCAAAGTGTTTCGTTAAGAAAATACTGGTGCCCCCGTTTTGAACTAGATCCAGCGAAAATACTAAACATGAACCCGACTGCTCTCAAAAATTAAGTAAAAAAAAAAAACGGGTAAATAATCCAGAATCCTTGTCCAGTATTGAATTGATCCCAAAATCTAATAAATTCGTGCCAGTGACAAGGCCAAACATCCCTGAAAGTTTCATTTGAATCCATCCAGCGGTTCTTGAGATATCGTGTCCACAGACAAACAAATAAACAAACACGACTGAAAACAATACCTCCACCTTTGCTAAGGTGGAGGTAATAAATAAGCATCACATTTGACAAAATAGCTTGAATACTAAAAGGTTAAGATGGGGTTTTGAACATAAATTAACATGAAATCTTGTTGGAAGGTTTTGGTTTAGATCACTTTAACCCTTTTGTTACCATATTGAAATAACCAGCCTTAGAGTCAACCTAGCAAAAACCGGTGTCTTAATAAGTATGAAGGCAGACAAACCACAAATCCCTTCAGGTAGATAGCCTAGCTTGATCTGGAGAAAAGGTATAGGTAGAAACTCCTTAAGATGTATCCAGTGTAAGCTATGGACACATAAAAGGTGCAGCAATATCAAAGGAAGGTTAACCTGGAAGATAGTTTTCGTGTGTGGCAGATGCACAGGGGTAATAAACACTGAAAATGTGCAGAGAACAACTTCTGCCACATTCCAGGGGAAAAACTACAAGTAGTTGATAGCCATATGAATTATTTTTCCATTTGAAATAGATTGGGTTCATTTTTAGTATTTTTGTTTGTGAGAGCAGTCGAGTTTATTTCAGATATTCTCATTTTAAAAACCATCTCTGGCTAATCGTTGAGAGGATGTTGGTGTTGCCTTGGCAGAGACTTGCACTCTCCGAGTGCTCCTATTATTATTATTATTATTATTTTTGTTACCTTTGCACAGCTTCTAACGCTGGAGATGTACTACAGTGCCAGCTGTTCACTACCAGTGAACTAAGGTAACATCCATTAGTTTTTTGAGCACTTTCCAGAGTATTCGAGTGGTTCCAAGCAGTGCTGTTTCCTGCAAGTGCTCCATCCTTATTGCAGCCCCTATTTGTTCCATGTACTTCTCGAGATTTTTACTCACTGTTCCCAGGACTCCGACAATTATTGGTACCACTACCACCTTTTTCATGATGAAGATGATGAGGAGGAGGAGGAGGAACTTTGGCAGTTTCCATCATTGGTTGGCTCAGGGTTATATGAGAAGACACTTGCACAAAATACAGCATGTCAGGATTGAACCTGAAACCACATGGTCATGAAGCCAACATCTTAACCAATCAGCCATGCCTGTATCTTACCAACAAATTTTAAACAAACAAATTATATTATTAAATGAAAGAAAACAGGCATCGGGGGGGGGGGGCAATGTATACCCTGCACGCAGACAATTTTTTTCACTAATTAGGGCGTGGCTTACAATGCTTTGCTTAACCATGCTTTTTAATTGAACTGAATTAATTTTTAAAAAATTGTTTTTTAAAAATTACCATTATAGGTATTTATACTCTGATGAAATCAAGAAACGAACTCGTAAACGAAGCCCTCGAATCAATCACTGTACACACACACACACACACAGTTGCATATCTATGTCTGTATTTATGTATGTATGTATGTATGTATGTATGTATGTATGTATGTATGTATGTATAGACCCACATGTGTCTATGTGCATAGGTACACCATGATCTATACACATGCAGACGAGGGTTGATTCTTATGAAAAAGAAAGTGAACAAAATGAAATACTTAGAGAAAATATTGCATAGAATTTAAGAAGTGTTTCACCATTATAGGCGTTTATACTCCAGTGAAATTAAGAAATCAGCTTGTAAATAAACGAAATCCTCACATCCATCACTGCACACACACACACACACACACACACACACACACACATTTGCATATCTATGTCTGTATTTATGTATGTTTGAAGATAATCAAACCAAATGTTCACCATTTTGAGCCACTCACCCAATGAGTATTTCTGCCAAATTTGGTAAAAATCCATTCAGCAGTTTTCCAGTAATTTCGCAAACACACAAACAAACAAAGACTTGTGATTACAATACCCTTGCTTTCGCTTACACGCACAGGGTAATGACATTTAATAAAATTTAAAATAATATAAAATGATATAACAATAATCTTTTAGCTCTATTTTTAAAATATCTTAATCATTATGGAAACCAGCTTTACAACAAAATCAAATTGATTTTCGTTTGAGCCAAACACAGATGTTTTATCCAAGACATACAACGATTCCTCAAAGACATGCAACGATTATAACTTATTACTGAACTGATGTTTGGTAAAAATTCAGTGGGGATCATGCTTTGGTTAATTGAGTCATGACAGAACACTGCTTGGAATTTCGGGTAAGAAGCTTGCTTCCTAATCATGTGGTCTTGGATTCAGTCCCACTGCAGGGCACCTTGGGGGCAAGAGCTAGAGTAGAACTCTAGCTCTCGACCAACCAAAGTCTTGAGAGCAGATTTGATAACTAGAAAGTGAAAGAAACCTGCTGTGTGTGTGTATGTGTGTATGTATGTGTGTCTGTTTGTGTGTAGTCTTGCCTAGACATCGCGATTGCTGTAAACGAGCATCACCGTCATGCAAGCAATGTTGTTCTTTTCCTGTCTTCCATGGAAAACTTGTTTGGCAATGGGAAATATGTTGTCTGGAAACAGGTGAGGGTTGGCAACAGGAAAAGCATCCAATCACAGAAAATCTGCCTCAGTAAATTCCAAGCATGGAAAAGTGAATGTGGTAATGAAATATGATGATCCAACTCATATTTATTTCTTTATTGCCCACAGAAGGCTAAACATAGAGGGGACAAACAAGAACAGACAAGGGGATTAAGTCGATTAGTTCAACCCCAGTATGCAACTGGTACTTAATTTTATCGACCCTGAAAGGATAAAAGGCAAAGTCGACCTCAGCGGAATTTGAACTCAGAACGACAGATGAAATACTGCTAAGCATTTCGTCCAGCATATGCCCCCATGCTGCTGCTGCTGCTACTGCTACTACTACTACTACTACTACTACTACACAATGTTGAGACAAGGAGACACAAACAGACACAAACACACACGCACATAAGGCTATCCTCATCATGACCATCCACTTTTTCATGTTTGTATGGCGTTAGATTCCTTGAGGTAGATTTTCTACACATGGATGCCCTTCCTGTTACCAACCCTCAACTGTTTCCAAATAAGATAATATTTCCCCATGGCCAGACATGAATTTGTTTTCACAGAATACTGGAAACAAATGGTGACACCCATTTACATCTAAGCCCACAATATCAAGACCAGGAGACATGCACACACACACACACACACACTTTGGGCTTCTTTCAGTTTCCAAGAAATCCGCTTGCAAAGCTTTGGATAAGATACTTGACTAAAGTCTACACAGTGGGACTGAACTTAAAGCCATGTACATGGAAAGCAAATTTCTTAACTATACAACCATGTTTACATCTACTATACACACACACACACACACACACAAATGCACCACGCACACATACACATGTACATAGACAGATACATATGAACACATACATATAAACATATATATACACACATGCATATGCACACTTGTGTGTGATGTGTGGGTGTGTGTGTGTGTGTGTGTCTGTGTGTTGTGCGTATGTATGTGTGTATGAATGTGTATGAGTGTATGTATGTGTATGTGAATGTATGTATGTGTGTGTGAGTGAATGTATGTGTATGTGAATGTATGTGTGTATGAATGTATGTATGTGTGTTTATGATATATGTATGTGTGTATGAATGTATGTATATGTGTGTGAGTGAATGTATGTGTATGTGAATGTATGTGTATACGAATGTATGTTTGTGTGTACGAATGTATGTATGTGTGTGTATGAATGTATGTTAGCTCTCCATATATTTTGTTTATGTTTGCCTGACTTAACACATATAACACTTGTCCAGCCACTGGACTGTGTCTATACTGGACATAACATTGAGATCACTGGTGCGAATCAAGAATTTCAAGGCTGGCCGACTTTCTGGAAACTCTAACATTGGCTGAACAAGATGACATTACTTTCGAGTGAGTTCTGTTACATTCACCACAGACACCACTCACTCAATTTTCTGTCGAAGATCTTGTTGGTGTTGTTGTTGTTGCAGTTAATGCATTTTATATTTTGTTGGTGTAAAACTAAATTATTCAAATATTGAATAGGTACTGGTGCTATGTAAAAAGCACTGACATTGGTGTCATGAAGAAAGCACCAGCGCTGGTGCCATATAAAGGGCACTGGTGTTCAGGACCGGATTAAGCTCCATCAAGGCCCTAAGCATTTAAATGATTTTGGTTCCCCCATAAAAGGTTATGTAATTCAAAATATAAACAATAACAAACCATAAAATAAATTTTCATTTTTCAAAACAAAACTAACAGTAAGAGGGAAAATAATGTTTATTTTTGTTTAATTCCACTTTATTTATATTTGAAAAGTTTCCTCCTACTTTTTTTAATCGCAAAGTCTTTGATCAGATCCTCAAAATTAATCTTAGGTAACACATCTTCATCTATACTTAGCAGAGACAAAGGCATCACGAATATTATTTTAGCAAGTTTAAAGTGATTTCTTTTGTGCAGTAAACCATTTACTATTTTTGTGGTGCCCCCCCTCTTCCCTTGATGCCCTAAGCATGTGCTTATTATGCTAAATGGTTAATCCAGCGCTGCTGGTGATGGTGTCACATATAAAGCACCCATGCTGGCGCCACTTAAAAAGCACTGGTGATAGTGTCGTGTAAAAAAAAAAAGCCACATAAAAGACACCCTTGCTGGTGCCACATATAAAGCACTAATGTTGATGGCAAGTAAAAAGCATCCAAGGCACTCTGTAAAGTGGTTGGCATTAGGAAGGGCATCCGGCAGTAGAAACTGTGCCAAAACAGAGAATGGAACCAGGAACAGCGTCTCACTTTGCCAGCTCCTGTCAAAATGTCCAACCCATACCAGCATGGAAAATGGATGTTAAATGATGATGATGATGAGTCAGCAATTTTAAGAATTCAGGAGTTGTATGGTGTGGTGGTGTTATGTGCTGATAATTTGACAATAATTTATAGATTTTAAAAAGAATATGAAAACAAAAAATTAAAATGGAGAATTTATAATAAAAAAATAGTCTATATGTTGGTTGGTTTCTCCAGTTATGCTTTATATCACATGTAGAGAAGATAAATGGGAGATACAAAGAGAGTTAACATAAGAGGTATAGGATGAAAGCTCATACTAGGCTTGGTGGCAGGCATTAAGTGAAAGAATGCTACACAAACACAGTGAGAAAGAATTTAAGAGGAAGAGGAGGAGGAGGAGGCATAAATGGGAGGGCAGTTATGCAAGGAGTTACACAAATGAGTAATTTGGTTTTAAGGTAATGGATAGTTTCCTTTTGGCGATTAGTTTTCATTTCACCATTTTGTTCCTGCCCGAAGAAATTTGATAAAAGTAAAAATGTATTTATGTATGCCATATTTCCTGATATTACCACCCATGGTGGCAAAAATATACTTCCAAATTTACCATCCATATGAGAGAGAGGTAACACCAGTTAATATAACAATAGGCATTAATTACATTGTATGATGATTACAAAAATAAATATATTATAAACACACATTACATTACATGTATGTTTATGAGTGTGTCCTTATATATATATATATATATATATATATATATATATATATATATAAAACCAAGAGAGAAGATGGAGATAAGATTAATAAAAGTTTATAAACACATTAACAAGACCAGACCTACAATTGTTTCAATTCATCACTTGCAGTATGAAAATTAACCAAATTTAATTTAATTTAACTAAATCAATTTAGTTAATTACTACAAGTGAGAATATCTTCAGAGAAGAACTACAAAGAAATTTATCATATTTAAAACATAAGGAAAACATTAAAAAAGAAGAATACAGTGTCCCATTAAAGTTTAAAAGATACACATTAATAAAAATAGATATAGATATAAAAAATAAATAGTTATAGTCATAAATTAATATAAATAACAATAATGATAAAACAGACATTCCCATGCAAAAAAATGAATATATATATATATATATATATATATATATATATATATATATATATATATATATATATATATATATATATATATATACATATATATATATATCAAGGGTATGAGAGGTATTGGTGTCAAGAAGACCCCAAAAGGTGTTGGGTAATGCTGAGTAAGTGCTATGGATAGAAGACTATGGTTAGGGTTAGGGTTTGACAATGATATGAATGAGGAGTCCAACATGGGTTATGTATTAGCATGCATATATATATATATATACATACATTTATATATATATTTATATATATATATATATATATATATATATATATATATATACACACACACACACATACAAGGCTCATTCTGTCAATTTATATCATCATCATCATCATCATCGTTTAATGTCCGCTTTCCATGCTAGCATGGAAAGCGGACATTATACGATGATGATGACGATGATGATATAAATTGACAGAATGAGTCTTGGATTTTTTATCTCATTCTGTAAATTTATATATACATATATATATATGTATATAGAGACCAAAGTGTACATATGCCGCTATATATATATATATATATATATATATATATATATATACAGATATAGGGCAGGGAATCGTCAATTAGTAATAAAATTAATAATTAACAATTTTGCCAAGTAGTTCAGTAGTTCAGTGTGCCATAAATATCGCCATCCGTTAGAGAAAAAAATTTGTAGTTTGGAATCAGTAGTTCTTTGACTGCTATTTCTAAATGTTCAGTATGTTGGAGAAGTAACTCATGCTAATCCCTGTATATTTATGAGTATATATATATACATATATATATATAAAATACAAAAATGGGACAAGAACACAAAACATGCAGACAGTTAGGTGATACAAAAAAGGGACAACAAAACCTCCAGATAGACGATACAAAGAAAACAAGGACAGGTCATTCGGAGTTTTCTCTCTTCAGTCGAGATCCGGATTATCTTTGTGTGTATCAAATAAAATGAGACAACAAAAGCAAGGCTGTGTGGAATTTATAGGACATTTATAAAGAGAAAGGTAGTCTTACAGCTGTTTGGGGGATATTAGGGATATCCCTTTATCAGAGACGATATGAGAGAGTTAACTAGAGGGAAATAGGTTGGGGATGTGTCTGAATAATGGAGGTACAAAATCAGTGAATTCTGAGGAACAGAGGCCATTATGGTAGCAATAGAAAAGACAGAGAGAGAGAGGGGGAGGGGGGACAGAACACTTGTAGGTTAGAGGCTGGAGTGTATGTTTATTAGTCATTTGATGTTGATACAAACGAAAGTAAGATTTTTCCAGGTGTAGATGGATGGTCACCTGAGAGAAGAGAAAGAAGAGCAAAAAAGGAGGAGAAAAAGACAAAGAAAAAGAAAAAGAAGAAGGAAACGAAGAAGTAGAGGAAGAAGACAAAGAACTTGAATGCGAATTTAATATGAACCTTTGAAGCAAAGCTCTCACACCTTAATCTTTATCCCTTCCATTATCTTATCCCGACACTATGAGTTTTTTCTATCCCTAATCCTTAAATTATAGATATTCCCTTTTCCATTATATAATCCCTAAACTATAGATATTTACTCTTAAGGTTTACTCTATTTACTCTTAGGAAGTGTTCAACAACAAAAACCAGTTTCCTTACAAGTCAACAAGCGAGTTTCAACATAGTTACGGAACCTGCTAGAAATAGCAGTGAAATATCCCTCAACTCACACTAAAAAGTACACAAAAGGTAACGTAGTCCAAGATACATATGTTTACAGGGGCCAGCAGGAGGCCAGCTGTCTTAGACCCCCATACTGAAGTCCGAATGAAGATTCGTAATTTCTCTTAAGAAAGATACAGTAATGGTTTCTCTTTGCCTTTCCCAGTTTAGTTACAGTTAATTCAGATCTCCCGCCAAATTATCTTTGAGGCAAGGGGCCTATTTAACTCCTAGACAGACTGACTCGTTCACATGACATTAGGGATGTCTACACACCTGTGTGATATATGTGTAAGGGCCTGGCCTCCCGTCGCTCCTGCATGTCTTAGCCGCAGGACAACCCCTTCTACAAATCCGGTCACGCTGCTTGCACGGGTTCCCGTGACTCTGCCGCCATCCAATTCCAACATGAATTAAACTGGGAGTTTGAGCCATAATGAATCTTTCATTAGCTGATTACACAACCATGAACACTGCCCCTATGGATGTATTGAAGGTACTCCTTTGATAGAGCTTGGTGACCCTGACCATTGATCTTGTAGAACTCCTCCGCTCAGCATCAATGTAAGAGACACCATTGGCTCTGTTAAGTTCTTCCGCTGCCTCTTCACAATCCACCATGCCACAGTTCCATGACATCGCTGTATCCCTGGCAAGGTGACTGAACGGGTGTTATGTCTTGCATAAAGGCAGCCCGTAACTATGTAGGGCACGGTCATCACTGTGTGAGGTATTTAAAAAAATATCCGTATTCCCCGACCCTTCTGTTGTTTGATCTACAACTAGGGCCCTTGACAAACACTACTGCTCTGGGTCAGACTGAACTCGAGACCATACTAACTCCGTGCTTTGCAAAACTCCTGAACTTCATGTTGGAGTTTCACCACCGAATGCAGTGTCTTTAATAATATAAAACATGGTAATTTCTTTGCCTTCTCAGATATCATTCTACACAGGTAGGGAACTGCCTTCTAGAAGAAAAAAAACCGCCTGAGGCCACCCTTGATTCTGATACAAATTCGCTGTTTTAAAGTGATCTACATTGAAAGCATCTGTCAAAATTTCCTGCTAATTAATGTTCCAAACACGAGCTTACTAACGACAAAGTCATTTGTCGACATCACAAGAATTTAGAATCTTTGAGAGATATGAAATGAGTTGTTTATAACGATGGTACACAAAGTAAATAATTACAAATAATAGCTGGATGGCGGGGAAAAAGTCGAAGGTTGCTTCCATCCAAGGGAGTTTTGACCCAATATTCTTCCTGTTGTTATTTGCAGCTTTATCTACTTCACGTCCTCTTCTTAAAAAGTTATTTCATTAAATTCTTCATTATTTTAAAATTAATTAAAAGAAAAACAATATATTTCAAGAGAAATATGGTAGCAAAAGGGTGCAACAAGAACTAGCAGAATGATTTTAAGATAAAAAGAAAATTAAACACGTGCAATTGAAATTAAATGGTAAAGTTGTTTTTAAATTACATTAATAATATTTAATTAACTGACAAATTATTCCCTTTTAAAAAGAAAGTTGTCTCCTCCACGTAATTACAGCTTTTCTTTTTGACTGGGAGCAAAACTACATTGTGACATACCTGTCTTGTTATAATGAAAGACATTCCAGTCAGAACCAGCCCTTAAAACCCTTTATCTTTTTTTTTATATTCGGGTATTTAGTGTACCCTTCATGATTTTAACTAATATATTACTCCTTTTCTAAGACGGTAGCATGATTTGAAGATTTGGCTGCTATTTCCAGCAGGCTGGTGTTTATGTAAAATGAACCTGTGTCAGTCATGACTCGAAACCCCGACTGCCATATCTCTTCCTTAACAGCTTACCTCTCGTTCAACGACCGCTCGTGTTAATAAATAAAGATTGATTTCTAATATTGGCACAGAGCCAATATTGTTTGTGGGAGGGCAGAGCCTGTTTAAATTAGCCACAGAAAATGTATCGATTTATACAGCATTTTTTTTTTATCAACCTCCAAAAGAATGTTAGTAATAAATATTTTTAAAAAAATACATTTTAAATTACACACAACCTGACCCTCCGTCGGTTACGACGATGAGTGTTCCAGTTGATCCGATCAACGGAACAGCCAGCTCGTGAAATTTGCGCGCAAGTGGTTTAGCACTCCACCGACACACGTAACCCCCTCACGGGGATTCAGCGTGACACAGAATGTAACAAAGCTGGGCCCCTTCTGAAATACAAGTACAACTCATTTTTTTGCCAATTGAGAGGATTGGATCAACGTGAAATAAAGAATCTCGCTCAAGAAGGGACGCAACGCGCCGCCGGATATCGAACTTGCAGCCTTAGAATCGCGAGTCGAATACCCGAGCGATTAAGCCACGCACCTCTCAAACCACACACACATAGAAGAAGATATTGAGTTCCTTATTTTTAGTTTGTAGAATTACTGAGTACGAAATAATGAAATAAAAGAGACATGCTAAAAGAATAGAGAAAGAAATGCAAACCACATTACCTATAAGTTATACATGTATGTATGCATCTATGTATATATGTGTACATATGCATGCATACGTACACACATACGTATATGCACACACACACACACACACACAGAGTTTTATTTTTAATCGGCCCTTGGTTCGCTTCGTTAACTTTTAGTGATTTAAAAGTGAAAAACACTCATATTTTGAGTTGTATTTATCGTATTTGCACTACCAAATCTGTACACACACACACACACACGCGCGCACGCACGCACACGCAGAGGAAAGAAATTATGTAATGAAAAAATAAAAAAATAAAGAGTAAGAATAATAAAAGAAGGAATTTTAACAAAAGAGAAATAACTTACTCGATTCAACACAGGTAAAGTGTACATGGTATTTTTTTTTTAAAGATGTGGTGTGGTGGATGAGGAGCAGAGAGTTAAGAGAGAGAGAGAGTAAGGGAGAGAAAGATAGAGAGAAGGTGGCGGGGACGGAGGAGATGGTTGTTCCTTAGTGTCAGGTTTGTCACTGGAAGTAAAAGACTTTGAGTTGGTAGGAAACGGGGAAGACTCACTTGGCGGCGGTAATAGACATTCCAGCAGACAGAATTGCTGTTCGTTTAATGCGGGGATGATAAACTTTCATATTTGTTGTATTTATAAGTTTGTTTTTCATTTGTTGTTTTTTAGGAGGTTCTGGAACTGGTGGTGGTGGTGGTGAGGTATTTGGTTTGATTACTGGTTGTGTAAGGGGTGAGATGAGGTGAGGGTGAGACTCAACTTGATAGGATTGAGTGACGGGGGAGATAGAAAGACGAGGAAAGTAAGGGAGGGAGAAGATGGACAGAAAAGGAGAGAGAGAAGGGAGAAAGGCGGCGAGGGAGATGATAGAAAGATAGAGGGAGAAAGAAAGAAAGACAGAGAGACGGAGGAAGTGAGAAAGGTGGGAGAGAAGAAAGATTGAGTGATAGAGAAGATAGAAAGACAGCGAGCGAGAGAGAGAGAGAGGATAGAGAGACAAAGGTAGAAAAAGAAGATAGAGAGAGAAGATAAAAGGCAAGGAGGACAAGAAAGGGGGAAAGAAAGAAAGCGAGAGGAAGAATAGAGTGAAAGAGAGGATAGAAAGAGAAAGAAAGAGAAAGCTGAATAAGGAACGGGAAGAAGTGAGTGAAAAAAAGAGAAAGTGAGAGAGAAGTGTTGAGTGTTATTATAGATAGAGAGATAATGGGAGAGAAAGAGAGAGAGAGAGAAAGGATGAAGTGATAGCGAATAATGCAGAGAGAGAGAGAGAGAATAATGATGGACAGACGAGAGAAAAAGGTAGCGAGAGAAAGATAAAGTAAAAGATAATGAAGAGAAAGGTGCAGAGACATTAATAGAGAGGTGGGGGAAAGAGATGTAAAGATTAAGGGGAAGATAGAGAGTAGGACGGAGGTGGAGCGATATGTGTGTGTATAAAGAGGGAGAAGGCGGAGGAGGAAAGACGGAGAGTGAAGATAAGAGAGACAAAGAGAGAGGGGAGGCGAGAGAGAGATGATACTGATGGGACAGAGTTTGAGATAGAGACAGCGAAAGAGGGGGAGATATAGAGAAGAAAGATTGAATGATGAAGCAATGAGGGAGGCGGAGTGTTATTAGAAAATTTGTGGTGAGAGGAAAAGATTAAAGCAGATGGAAAATGGAAGATAAACCGCAAGGAAGAGAAAATATAGGAGGTGGGGGAGGAGGAGTTGCTTGGAGTGAAATGAAGGAATAAGAAGAGAAAGTAAAGAGGGTGAAGGGGAGGAAGGGAGCGAATAGAAGTTAGAAGCGGGGAGGAGATGAAGAAATTGAATAGAGAGAAAATTGTGAAGAGAGAGAGAGAGAGAGAGAAAGAGAAATACTAGAGAGTAAGTGAGCGTGAAAAAAAGGGAAAGAAAGAAAAAAAGATCGTGGGGATAGGAGGAGGATGATAAAGAGAGACATAGAATTAGAGAGAGAGGTGGAGGTGATAACAAAAGTAACAAATATAATGGCAGAGAGAAAGAAGGAGAATATTTCAAAGAGACTGACATGATCTAATAATTGAATAAGCAGACTTCTGGAGAGGGGAGGGTGGGGTGACGGTAGCAGCAGCAGCAGCAGCAGTAGTAGTAGTAGTAGTAGCAGCAGCAGCAGCAACAGATGTAGTAATAGTAGTAGTGTTGCTGTTGTTGTTGATGGTGGTGGTGGTGGTGATAGTAGAGCAATGTTCGGTCTTCTGATTAATCCCGAAGTCAGAGAACTGGCTGAGTAGACTTATGAGTTATTCCTGCCATGGCCATCCCGCCTTTTTGTATATAAACATAGACGCACCAGCATGACCGCAGCCACTTGGCTGAAACACATAAATAAATAAATAAATAAATAAATATATAGGCCTATGCGTGGTTAAGAAGCTGGCTTCCCGACTATGTGGTCTTGTGTTCAGGCCCACTGCGTGGCACCTTGGCGACAAGTGTCTTCTACTATAGCCCCCGGGCCGACCAATGCCTTGTGAGTGAATTTGGTTGACGGAAATTAAAAGAATCCCGACAGGTTACGGGAACGTAAACAAACCGACACCAGTTGTCAAGCGGTAGCGGGAGACAAACACAAAACGAAGACACGCCCCCTTGACAACCGGCTTTCGTTTGTTTACACCGTCGTAACTTAGCCGTTCGGCAAATCTATTTGATAGAATAAGAACCGGAGTTACAAATAAATACGAGGGTCTATTTGTTCGACAAACCCTGCAAGGAGGTGCCCCAGCATGGCCGCAGACACAAGCAAAAGAAATAAAGATAAATACTTATAATTTTTAAAATCCGAAACTCTTTTTATTTTATTTCTATCAACAAACTTCGATATAAACAAAACGATTGATTTTATATCTGTCAGGTCTGTCTTCCGATGGCTGATTCCGTCATCCGCCTGCATCTGACAAGCCATGTTTACATTTCAGCAAACACACGTGGAGAGAATGTTTAGAGAAAAATGGTGTCGTGGATGCTACGGTGTTTAGCAGACTGCATGGCTTTGATGCCGGAAGCTAATTTATGCTAACAGGTGCTTACAGAAATGCCTCGATATACGAGTTCATCTGTTCCTGGAGATCGCTCGTAAAGCAGAGCAATAATTCCCCATAGTAGTAATGTTATAAATCGTAATTCGTTCCCAGAAAAATATTTTATTAATAAAATTTATAACACACGTAAATAAATGGCGATAAAACAACAGTAGAATGTAAAGAATATTTTATATAAAGTAAAAAGAATGTCAAGATCATTTATAGTAAAAAATATTATTATTATAATTGTTTTCTGAAACACTTTCACTCGCACTAGACTCGCGTACATCATTACTTGCAGACGCGATCGCCGATTCACAAGCACTCGTAGACGGACTTGTAGATTTCTTTTTAACATAAAAAAAACGTCTAGAGTTGTTTACTTAGAAGATGCATTTTTTTTTTCGCTAATTTCTTGGTAACATGCAGAAGCATTTATTATGGTGGTAGAAACTTTTACCCTTCGTTCAAAATTTGGATCTTGTGCCTGAAAAATAAAACTCGTAAAGTCGGGGTCTCGTAAAGCGGGTCCTCATGGCTGTGTGAAGAAGTTCGCTTCATAACTATGTGGTCTCAGGTTCGGTCCCACTGCATGGCATGTTCGGCAAATTTATTCTACTCATGCCCCCGGGCTGACCAACGTGATGTGAGTCAATCTGGAAGACGAAAACTGGGGAGTTCACATACAAATGTTACTTCGAAGTCACTGTCACTCCGCCTTCTTGTAAAAGTATAATAAATATGTGTTCTACGAAGAAGTATTGAACAATTCTTCAATTTAATGTTTTTGTTATAACCTGACACGTGTGTGTGTCTGCGTGTGCGTGGGTGGGTGTCCCTCCTTGCTGCTCGACGACTGATGTTGGTTTGTTGACGACACCATGACTAGCGTGGCGTAGTGGTTAAGAGCGCGGGCTACTAATCCCAAGATTCCGAGTTCGATTCCAAGTAGTGACCTGAATAATAATAATAATAATAATAATAATAAAATAACATCGAAAACCCACCTTAACCCTTTTGTTACTTATATAGGAGAAGTCGTGGCTGTAGGGACGGACTGAGCCGTCGGTCAATCGGGCACTGCCCGAGGGCCCGGAGCTCTGAAGGGCCCGCACTCTACGTGTTAACTCTACTGATATCAATGCTAAGGGGCCCGGTAAACAGCTATGCCTGAGGGCCCTTAATACTCTCAGCCCACCCCCGCATGGCTGTATAGTGAAGAAATTTGCTTATCAACTTGCGTGGTACATTGGGTAAGTGTCTTCAACTATAGCCTTGGGCCGACCAAAACCTTGTGAATGGATTTGGTAGATGGTGTAGCAAGCATGTACACAGTTTACCTTTAAGTACCCACATTTTGACTCATCACCATTCTTTTCGGCAAGAGTTCACTCGACCATACCCGTTCGTGTCGATTGGATGCTTTTAGTCATCCAATCAGAATACTTGCCCGACTAGAAAAGCGTGGTCGGTTTGAACCTACCCTTAGCTATTTAAGGATGTTTTTTCCCGCTATTTCTTCAGTGAGGTGCGTTGCACAATGGGCCCCGAGTCATCAGCATAGAGCAAGTTTTATTCTGCTACGCATTCGCAGTGAGGAGAGAATTGTCAGCAGAGATTTTTGTTGCTATGCTTTGTGTTTTTCCCGCATACATCATAATCTTCATGCCACACGAGGAACCCGTGTATTTTCATAAACAGAATAATTTATGTGAACCAGTTTGCTATATCTTCTATTAGCGGAGAAATAAATTTGGTAGTCAGTTTTAACTTGTGTCTTCGTATTTTTTGACTCTCTTTATCATCATTTGTTTGAAACCATATTATGATATTACCAGGGCCTTAGCCACTACAGTCACCCCCTTTTTCATTTCGCTCCTTATCTAGACATCGAATGATATTTGTAAACGAATGTCACCATCGTTCTTTCTGTGTCATTTTTTCCCGTGAAAACTGTCTGACCATGGGTAAATATTACATTGCTTGCAAACAGACGAGAGTTGGCGACAGGAAGGGTATCCAGCTGTAGAGAATCAGGCTCAATAAACTCTGTTCGACCCATGCATGCATGGAAAAGTGGACGTTAAAATGAATAATGATAACGATGGGGATGATTCGTGTTCACAACAGCCTTTAAAATGTATATTTTAATATTTTACAGTTACGTTTTCAATGATGTACGTTACAATTATGTCGATAAAATAAAAAAATATACAAAATGTCTTCGGTGGTGTTTCCAGTCACTTGCCGGATTTTGTTTTCGTTTTTTCTCTAACTCTCTTTAAAATGCATATTTTCAATGGAAATTTACGGAGATACGATTTAGGGAGTTATACGGAACCCTACCTAAAAAGTATTAAAAAAAAATATTGCTTAATAAGCAATATTGCAGCATATTTGCTTTACAAGTGTCATAGCCACATATTACAGGCCATCATTTCATTACTAACATACTGTGAATACACACA
>NC_142930.1:164608170-164610670 GCF_046866305.1 Octopus bimaculoides
TCATCATCATCATCATCTATCATCCATGTTCCATTGTTCCATGCTTACATGGGTTGTATGGTTTGACAGTAGGTGCTGGTCTGTTTACATCCCCATAACATAGTGGTTTGACAAACAGACCCAACAGAATAAGTACCAGCCTTACATAAAAAAATTAAAAAAGGGCTGGGTGTAGTTTGTTCACCTAAACCCCTTCAAAACAGTGGTCAGAGTGGCCACAGTCCAATGGCTGACACAATTCAGATATATCAGTGATATATAAGCGCAGGAGTAGTTGTGTGGTTAGAAGCTTGCTTCCCAACTACATGGCTCCAGTCGAACCGTCCAACCCATGCCAGCATGGAAAACGAACGTTAAACGATGATGAGGATGATGATGATGTGTGCATAAGAGTATGTTTGTGTCTCCCTATTTTGACGTTGAGCACTGCATGTAACATGAACATCTTTTGGAGGGAGCACCCAACAGAACAACGGTTATATGGGAATGTCCCAACTTTCTCATCAACCACCCAAGAGCGGAGATTAAGGTTTGCTGACCCCTGCTGGAGAAGTAAAGAAGAACTTGTGAGTAATGGACATTATTTACATTATTTACATTTGATGAATATTTGTCCTCATCTTGTTTGTTGTTAACACAATATTTTGGCTGTTATACCCTCCAGCCTTCTTCGGGTGTCTTGGGGAAATTTCGAACCTGGGTTCATATGGTGTAGTGGTTAAGAGTGCGGGCTACAGACCCCAAGATTCCGAGTTCGATTCCAGGCAGTTGTTGTTGTTATTGTTATTGTTGTTGCTGTTGCTGTTCAGGTCACTGCCTAGAATCGAACTCGGAATCTTGAATCTATCAAATGTAAATAATGTACATTACTCACAAGTTCTTCTTTACTTCTCCAGCAGGGGCCAGCAAACCTTAATCTCCGCTCTTGGATGGTTGATGAGAAAGTTGGGACATTCCCATATAACCATTGTTTTGTTGGGCACTCCCTCCAAAAGATGTTCATGTTACAAAATAGGGAGACATAAACATACCCTTATGCACACATCATCATCATCTTCATCATCGTTTAACATTCGTTTTCCATGCTGGCATGGGTTGGACGGTTTGACTGGGATCTGGGAAACCAGGAGGCTGCACCAGGCTCCAATCTGATCTGGCTGTGTTTCTACAGCTGGATGCCCTTCCTAACGCCAACCACTCAGAGAGTGCGGTGGGTGCTTTTTACATGCCACCGGCACGGAAGCCAGACAAGGTGGCACACATATATAAATCTATCCACACACATACACACACACACACACAGCTTCCATCTACTAAAGCCACTGAGAAGGCTTTGGTTGGCTTCGGGTTACAGTTGATGCCACTTGCCCAAGGTGCCATGAAATGGGACTTGAATCCAGAACCCCATGGTTGCGAAGTGAATGTCTTAACCACACCCCCATACCTGCACCTACCATTTTTAATTTTTACAAGGAAAGGCTTGACAGTAACTTCAAAGTTCCATCTTAGAATAATCCTAAAGACAGCAAATAAACCAAAAGTTTCTCAAAATCACAGTCAACTATTTCATTGTAAAAGTTAATATACCAGACACACATACATACATACATGTGTGTGTGTGTGTGTGTGTGATATAAGAGAGATATAATAGAGACCAAGAGAGATTTACCAATATTCCTTTATTCTTTTACTTGTTTCAGTCATTTGACTGCGGCCATGCTGGAGCACCGCCTTTAGTCAAACAAATCGACCCTCAGGGCTTATTCTTTGTAAACCTAGTACTTATTCTATCCGTCCGTTTTGTGGAACCGCTAAGTTATGGGGATGTAAACACACCAACATTGAATGTCAAGTGATGTTGGGGGGGGGGGGACAAACACAGACACACAAATACATACATACATACGAGACAGTCAGAATGATGTAGACACCTCTGATCAGAACCCAATAAGGTTCGAAAATCACTGAAGGTTGTTCATCATTTTTTCAGTCTGCTGAGAAATGACTAAAATTTGCCCTGTTTATAATTATACCATATGTTACACACACACACACACACACACGCACACACACACACACACACACACACACACACATATATATATATATATATATACGATGGGCTTCTTTCAGTTTCCTTCTACCAAATCCACTCTCAAGGCTTTGGTTGGCCTGAGGCTATAGTAGAAGACACTTACCCAAGGTACCATGCAGCGGGACTGAACCTGGAACCATGTGGTTGGGAAGCAAGCTTCTTACTACTCCTGCTCTTATATATTAGTGATATAATATCTGAATTGTGTCAGCCATTGGACTGTGGCCACTCTGGCCCTTTTCTTATTTTTTATGTAAGGCTGGTACTTATTCTGTTGGGACTGTTTGTCAAACAGCTAAGTTATGTTGATGTAAACAGACCAACACCTACTGTCAAGTTATGGGAACACACACACGCACACACACACAGTAATCCCTCGACTATCGTGGGTGTTACATTCCAAAA
>NC_142930.1:164615670-164620670 GCF_046866305.1 Octopus bimaculoides
TCAGTTTCCATCTACCAAATCCATTTACAAGGTTTTGGTCAGCTTGAGGCTATCACAGAAGATACCTGTCCAAAATGTCACACAGTGGGACTGAACCCAGAACCATTTGGTTGGGAGGAAAGCTTCTTACCACACAGCCATGCCCATACCTTTTGTATGTGTGTAATTGTGTGCATGCATGCCCCTGTGTGTGTGTGTGTGTGTGTGTGTGTGTGTGTGTGTGTGTGCTTATGCATGTATGTGAGAGAGAGAGAGAGAGAGGAAACATGGTATGTCTGCTAATTCAGAGTCTATTTGGAAGGGAAGATAAACAGCAACCAGACAAAAGCAATGTGACTAATTATAAACAGCCACCTCCTACCCCATCACCATCTCCTCCTTCACATTCTTCCTCCATTACTGCCTTCCTTCATCACTTCTCTGTCACCTCTCCCTATCAGACACCATTGTTTTGGTGTGATTTCACTTCTTCAGTAACAGACTCCATTCAGTCCTTTGGAGCTAGATGGGAACAGCTGTTCCTATCTAAATAAATAACCAAACATGACAATTGCTGATGAGTTCAAAAGCTTGTCAAGCTGATATCAAATTATTGTGGATGTTGAAAACAGCAAAAATCAAAAGAACAATGTGTAAATCCTCTTTTAACATGTCTGCACAACAACAACAATGATGATGATGATGACAACAATGGCAAAGACGCATGCAAAATTGCACTTCAAAGCCAGTGTCTGATAGTTCAGTAACATCATTTGCAGTGATTGTGGTGTTTACATACATTATCTAAAGGGAGAAATATTTCATTGGGAAGTTTTTGTCTGTGTTCAAGTATAATAATGAAATTATAATAATGTCCTTTCACTTAGATTCATTGCCCCTTCATCAGTATGTAGAACCTATTGAGAATGAATGCACACATTTCTTTCTCAGGCAAACTTCAGTGAATTAAACACCATTTTACACTACATTCTCATGTGCAAGAAATTGCTTATAATTTTGCACGAAATAGTTTAACAACTTTTTTTTTATACAGTTAATCTTTTCTTTTATTTGTCTCAGTCATTTGACTGTGGCCATGCTGGAGCACCACCTTTAGTTATGACAAGCTTCTTTCAGTTTCCGTCTACCAAATCCACTCATAAGGCTTTGGTTGGCCTGAGGCTACAGTAGAAGACACTTACCGCAGGTGCCACGCAGTGGAACTGAACCTGGAACCATGTGGTTGGTAAGCAAGCTACTTACCACACACCCATTTCTGTGCCTATTCTTAATAATATTTAATAATAAAAATATAAAATGCTTCTAATGACTAGGAAGTTTCATCTGAATAAAATGGGAGTCAAAGGTGTCCATAGGCAAAAAATGGTTGAGGTCCATTGATTTAGTCAACAATGGATTATGGGCCTTGTTCAGAGTTTCAACTCTTGTATTCTTCAGTAGGGGGCAGGATTGTAGCAAGCAAGATTTGAATTTACATTCTGCACAGTTTGCCGAGTTCACTTTTCACACACATAGGTAAACAGATAGACAATTCCTTGCTCATCGAAGGTTTCAGAGCCATCAGCTACCGTCACCATGGTTTAGCCAGCCTGTGGAAGCTGTTGCTTTGAGTGTGGATGCTGTTGCATGCAGAAGGCTCTGAGGAGACACAGATGAGAGCTGGGCATCAGGTGAGGACCAAAGCGGATGAATTCAAAGAGCACCACTTGTTCCTGTCAGAGGTACTACCCCACCCAGACACCCCATAATCATGCTTTCTTCAGCTCTGTATCCTAAAAAATCATAAATAGGATGCCCCAACTGGCTCCTGTGCCAGTGGCATGTAAAAAGCACCATCCAAATGTGGCCAGTACTGCCTGACTAACTCCAGTGCTGGGAGCACCATTTGAACATGGCTGATGCCAGTACCCCCAGACTGGCTTTTGTGCCGGTGGCACGTAAAAAGCACCATCCAAACGTGGCTGATGCCAGTACCCCCAGACTGGCTTTTGTGCCGGTGGCATGTAAAAAGCACTCACTACACTCTCAGAATGGTTAGCATTAGGAAGGGCATCCAGCTGTAGAAAAATTTCCAGCTCAGATTGGGGCCCGGTGTGGCCTCCTGGCTTGCCAGCCCTCAGTCAAACCATCCAACCCATGCCAGCATAGAAAACAGATATTGAACGATGATGATGATGGTGACGGTGATGGTGATGATTTATTGTTTTCCAATTGGTTGTCTTTTTGTATTGATTAACCAAACAACATCCTTTCATACGGAAATAGATAGACAAGCTAAACCAAACAGTTTTATGCCCCTTCTCAGGAGTACAGTTATTCAATGGCTGCCTGTCAGTCATCACAAGGCTTCGATATATATGAATTGTTTATCACTGAAACTCTCCACCATTGAATTGTGGCACATAATTAGTGTTTGGAAGTGTTGTTTCCTGCTTTAATGGAATATCTATTTGAATGTCTCTGGAGAATATCAATAATAGATGGATGATGTTTATTTTGTGTACAACAGAAACCGAAAAAGAAAGAAAAGAAAGAAAACAGAAGCAAGTGGCAAAGATATGTATATATATAAAAAAAAACAGCCCTCGATGCTATTGTGATTTTAAATCTTTCTATCTGCAGGGCTGAATAATTATATTGAAACGAGAATATTTAACAGATTTGTTCTTTTTTTTTTTTATATTCGATCATCTTCCAGGGCAATGAGAAACATTCTATTTCAGTGAAATTCATTAGGTTTGGAGCAATATGGAAAGCTGGGTGGCTGGGTCAGTAAGCTTTTGACTTATCAGTGGTTCATAGTTCTTTTTTATCTTAAGGGAATAGCCTTAGATTTAATCTATTACACACACACACATGCACACATACACACACACATATAAGATTATACAATAGCATGAATTCATCTCAACCAATCTTATCAATCAGTTTCACATAGGATATTAAGTAATCGATTATCTAATAACTGTGCTCATCAGAGTTGGCAGAAATGGGTCTTTAATACTGTATAGTTTGATTAATACACCCACTCTATTGACATATATATGAGTGTATATTTTTTTCTTTCAGGAATTTTTAAACAACTATATGTGTGTGTATGATGTGTGTGTATGTTTGTGCTTCCTTGGAAGCAGGTGAGTGTTGGTGACAGGAAAGGCGTTTGGCCATCGGAGAGAGACAACTGGTGGTTGTTATGGTACAGTGAAATAAGGTCCAGTTATATAAAGAGGTCAAGTTAATTATATCCCATTCTTATAACAAATGAACTGATGTTTTGTTTGGTTGTAAGAAATCGGTTTCTTTTATCAGATTAAGAAGGTTTGAATCATCTTTGTTAGGATTTGAACCTTGGAATTTATACCAAACTTAACTCTTGACATGCATGTGCCCTCCCCCCCCCCCCACACACACACGTGCATACACAAAGAGATTATAACTCCAAATTTTAATTCAACAGCTTGTTCATTATCTTGTGTAATCTATCTCACACAGTATACCATCCATACACACACAGCTTTATAGAAGTACACCTGTATGTGCACACACACACATATACATACACCCCCATGCACACATACACATGCACACACACACATGCACACACACATACATTTTAGATAACATTTATACATTGTCATCGTGACCCTAGTGTCCACTTTTCTTTGCTTGCATGGGTCAGATGGAATTTGTTGTGACCAGTTTTCTATGGCCGGATGCCTTTCCTGTTGCCAACACTGACCTGCTGCCAAGTAAGGTAATATTTCCTTATGGTCAGACAGATTTTCACAGGAGACTACGAATGAACAATCTCATCTGTTTGATTATGGTTCTCATTTACAATCATCCTATGACGTGAAAGAAGGCAGTACGCATGCACCCACATACACACACTCTCTCTCTCTCTCTCTCTCTCTCTATCTCTCTCTATCTCTCTCTCTCTCTCTCTCTCTCTCTCTCTCTATCTATCTATCTATCTTTCTCTCTCTCTCTCTCTCTCTCTCTCTCTCTCTCTCTCTCTCTCATTCACATGGGATATTTTTTATCCATTATTTACATAATATTATACCTTTCTCTATGTTGAATTCCATAATACAACAAAAAACAATTTATTCCACACACACACACACACACACACACATGCACAATGAGCTTTTTGCTGTGTGCCCAATCCATTCACAAGATTTTGGTCAGCCCTTGGCATTGGTAGAAAGACATTCACCCCAGATGCCACACCGTGGGACTGAACCTGAAACCACATGATTTAGAGGAAATCAGGATTGGAATCAAAATGGAAATTGTAGTTGTGACTGATGCCAGTGCTGCCTGACTTGCTCCCCATGCCAGTGGCACATAAAAAGCACCCACTACACTCTCAGAGTGGTTGGCATTAGGAAGAGCATCCAGCTGTAGAAACCTTGCCAGATCAGATTGGAGCCTGGTGCAGCCTTCTGGCTTTCCAGTTCCCAGTCAAACCGTCCAACCCATGCCAGCATGGAAAACAGACATTAAACGATGATGATGTACAGCCATGCTTGTGCTTGTGTATACTATCAGATGTCGCTTATTCTTCTTATTCCATTTTATATCAATGCAACTAATTGATAATTTATTATTTTGAACAATTTCTTGTTTATTTTTGTTCCCTCTTGTGTTTTCTGATATAATCTGTCTGATGTAATTCTCATCTACTGCACATGAGACACCATGCGTAGCCTTTAAAGCATATTTTTTTTATTGCCAGCAAGCTCTCAGCATCTGTTAATCATATCAATAAAAAGCATCAAACTCTTAGAATTGATTTTTTATAGATCAATCACAACTATTCAACCTAATTCCATTTTATATTTTATATCTCCTTGATATGTATTGTCATCATCATCATCATCATGACCATATAATGTCCATCTTCTAGGCTGGCATGGGTAAGACAGTCTAGTAGGATCCAGTAAGCTGGAGAGCTGTACCAGGCTCTAATTCTTTGTTTTGGCATTGTTTCTAAG
>NC_142930.1:164625670-164680670 GCF_046866305.1 Octopus bimaculoides
CCTTAACCTTGCAAGTTACAAGGAAGCCATCACCAGAACTGGTGCCACAAAAATAAACCATATTCTTGCATTGAAATCATTCTTGTGGTTCAGCAAGAGAGACTGATAATAAGTACCAGGCTTAAACCCACCCCCAACCCCAAAATAAAACAACAAGTACTGGGGTCAGTTCATTTGACTAAAAGTTCTTCAGGGTAGTGCCCCAGCATGGTCACAGTTTAATGACTGAAACAAGTAAAAGATAAAAAAATATTTTCATTAGGTGCAGGAGTGGCTGTGTGGTAAGAAGCTTGCTTCCCAACCACATGGTCCTGGGTTCAGTCCCACTGCGTGGCATCTTGGGCAAGTGTCTTCTACTATAGCCTCAGACAAATAGAACATTCCAACCAAAGCCTTATGAGTGGATTTGGTAGATGGAAACTGAAAGAAGCCTGTCGTATATATAAATATATATATATGTGCGTGTATGTTTGTACCCACCCGCCATTGCTTGACAACCAATGTTAGTGTGTTTATGTCCCCATCACTTAGCAGTTCGGCAGAAGAGACTGATAGAATAAGTACTAGGCTTACTAAGAATAAGTCCTGGGATCAATATTTTAGGACTAAAGGCAGTGCTCCAGCATGGCCACAGTCAAATGACTGAAACAAATAAAAGACTGAAAGAACTATCAAATGGTATTAGATCAGTCATGAATCTTAGGACTCAGAAGGCCAGAGCTGAACCAGGTTTCCATTGGGACTGAGATTGCAATATTCTCTCCACCCCTGGATAGGATGCCAGTCCATCGCAGGGTTAACTTCCCTGCTATTGTTGGAGTTCATTTACAGCTGAAGGGGACTGAAACAATGTAAGGTGAAGTGCTTTGCTCAAGGACACAATGCACTGCCCAATGAGGGATTTGAAACCACAATCTTACAACTGCTAGTGCAACACCCCTAACCACTTGGCCATGCACCATCACGTTATTAAACAAGAAAGATTTGAATTTTAATTGGAAAGGATCACTGAATCTCATACACTCACCCTAGAGACCACAAATTCCTTTTATTAAAACAAGAATTGGTTAAATTTATAGCAAGAAGAATTATTAATAAGCCTGGCACATTGGCCTTGGAACAAACAATTCATATTAATAAAACTTAGAAACCTAAAATTTTCTTTCTGTCAGATAACTCGTGAATACTTATCTTTTCTTTGCATTGATAATCTCAAAATCAAATTATTCAGCACAAATATTTTAGTGAAACTGGATTTTTAATCTGCCAACCATCAGTTGCTGTTTTATGAAGATAATTGAATACATACACACACACGTTTGTGTGTGTGTGTTTCTTTGCCTTGACATCATGTGATAGTTTTGTCACTGTTGTAAATAATTATAACAAGCAGTGTCATTCATTTCCCATATTCAATGAAAACATGTCTGGCCAAGGGGGAATATCAACTTGCTTAGAAGCAAGTAAGGATTGACAACAGAAAGGGCGCCAAGCTTTGGAAAATCTAATAAATTCCTCAATAAATTCCATCTCACCTATGCAAGTAGATTTAAATCCAGTGATGATGATGTGTTGTGCCTCATGGAGGCAAAGTGGATGAGTTCCTTTCGAATGTTGGGCCTCATGGAGGCAATGACCGACACCTTTGGCATTATGTTGTGCTTGAGAAGAAGACTCACCGAGCTGAGCAAAATTGCAGTCGTGGCAGATACCAGTGTCATGAAAATTGGCACCCATGGTGGTGGCATGTAAAAGCACCCCAGTGTTATGCAAATAGCATCCATGCCGGTGGCACATATAAACACCCATTACACTCTTGGAGTAGTTGGCATTAGGAAGGGCATCCAGCTGTAGAAACCATGCCAAATCAGACTGGACAATGGACATTAAATGATGATGATGATATATATATATATCTACACACACATGCACATACACACACATGTGCACACACACATGCACATACACACACACACTCACACACATGCACACACACACACACACACACACACACACACACACACAAGGTCTGATCAAAAAGTATCAGGACTGGTACTATCAGAAAACTACAACATACATCAATTCAGCATTGAATCTCCCTCAAAGAAGTCCGCTCTTCTGAAGTCACACATTTTACCCAGCTTCCTTTCCATTGATGGAAACATTCCTGGAACTTCCTTTTTGGCATAGGAAGCAACTGCCTTGTCATGTTCTCCTAGTTTTTTTTTATGTCTTGAAATCTTGTTCCTTTCAAGTGGGGTTTGATTTTTGGAAAGAGAAAAGGGTCATAGCCAAAGCCCTTGTCCTCACTTATTAAGACCCTTTTCAAAGTTTCCATCTTTCTTGACACAAAGAGATCCTCACCAGCTGAAACCTGGAACTTCTTTTTGAGATGACCACACTCTATACACTTCACTTCCAAGCTCTGCTACAAACAACAGAGGTGAGCAAGAATGTTATAACACTGTGTGCATGTGAGACAGAGTTCAAGATCACTCTGTGCCAAGTGGCTTCACTCTGCGTGCTTTACCTTTGTTACCATAGTCGAGGGATTACAGTAGTAAACAAGAGATTATCTAATGGGATGGGGTGGGGTGGGTAATCATGTGTAGTTTTATTGATCTTGTGGTAAAGCTTATATAAATATACGCACACACACAAACTTACATATTATAAACACATACATATATACATCACATACATATACATATACACACATATTCCAGTTTCAAAAATCTGATTTCAAAAATGAAATTTAGTTATTGTTCTTAAACATGTATTGATAGAAAGATAAAACATGGCAACGCCTTTGCAATCATTCCTGTAAGATACAGCTAAACTTGCCATTTGTTCAGGGATATATTACCCGTTGTTCCCCACACACACACACACCTAGCCCATCTTCTGCTGCTTAATTCTGCCCCTTTTTCCCTTCTTTTTCTTTGTTTCCTTGGCGAGATAGTCATGGGTGGGTTTTTCCCTGTATAAATATTGGCTGATATTATCATATCAGGAATGAATATATTAGATCGACTCCAGTACGCAACTGGTACTTAATTTATCGACCCCAAAAGGATGAAAAGCAAAGTCAACCTTGGCAGAATTTGAACTCAGAACGTAAAGACAGATGAAATACTGCTAAGCATTTTGCCCGGTGTGCTACCGTTTCTGCCAGCTCGCCGCCTTAGAGTAAGATCTTAATGACAGTGGAATGAAATATGGTTCTCAGCAGAGATGAACTTATTTGTCATACGAAGTATCAGCTGCTAAAATCCAATCAAATATTGAACAGATTAAAAATCACTAATTATAATTACTGACAAGATAATTATCTTGCTCGTATACATTCTACAATAAAAAAAAAATCAATGCAACATCTCTGGGGTTTTTAGCTATTATTCTAATTAGATGTCGTAATTTCCAGATATTATTTTGGCAAATTTCTTCAATTTATAGCTTAAAGAGTCAGAAACAACAAAAAAAAATCTAATGTCTATTACAAATAATGATGTTTTTTTAAAAATTATTGGTGTCATGTTAAAAGCACTGGTTCCGCATAGAAAGCACTGGTGCCACATAAAAAGTGCTGGTGTCACATAAAAAGTGCTGGTGTCACATAAAATGTACTGGTGCTGGTACCACATAGGAACACCGGTACCGGTGATACACGAGAAGCACCCAGTACACTCTGTAAAGTGGTTGTCATTAGGAAGGGCATCCAGCAGTAGAAACTATGCCAAAACAGACAATGGAACCTGGTGTAGGGCCTTGCTTTGCCAGCTCCTTGTCAAACCATCCAACCCATGCCAGCATGGAAAACGGATGTTAAATGATGATGATGCTGATGATGATGACGACAACGATTGTAATTTGTGGACAAAAATGTTTTAGGTTTCTATTAAGTCAGCCATTGGTTTACTGCTCTTCTGATGGTGAGATTAACTTGTAGAGGATGGCATGTCTGGCTACACTCAGAAACTTATGTTGCTTCTTCATAAGGCAATCAGCAATTCCCAAAGAGAGATGCAAAGTTTTATGAGATTCTTTTCTGTAATAGAACTTTTGCATACGCACATGTGTGTGTGAGATTGTGTGTGTGCGTGTGTGTGTGTGTGTGTGTGAACGTGCAATCCTTTACTTGTCAAAAGAAGTCACCATCATCATTTAACATCCGTTTTCCATGCTGGCATGGGTTGGACGGTTTGACTGGGGGACTGCCAAGGTCAGGAGCCGCAGCAGGTTCCATTTTTTGATTTGACTTGGTCTCCACTACTGGATGCCCTTCCTAATGCCAACCGCTTTACAGAGTGTACAGGGTGCCATGTAAAAGGCATCCTGTACACTCTGTGCTTTTTATGTGGCATCAGCACAGGAGTTACAAATTGGCAGAGTCAGTATGGTGCCTCACAGTATTTATTCCAATTCTCTGTTCTGAGTTCAAATCTTACTGAAGTCAACTTTGTCTTTCCTCCTTTCAGGGTCAATAAAGAAATTATCAATCCAGGGTTATGGATTGGTGAACTGTAAGAGTGTTGGACTGGATACCTAGATACCTTGTAGTATGTATGTTCTAGCCATGGCCTCCACTGAAATTTCACAGTCTACCATTTAGCATGGTGCATGTAACATGGAGCCACATAAAAAGCTCCCATACTGGTGCCACATATAAAGTCCCTGAACTGGTGCCACATATGAAGTCCTGGTGCTGGTGCCATGTGAAAAGCACCCAGTACACTGAAAAGCAGTTAGCATTAGGAAGGGCATCAAGCCGTAGAAACCTTGCGAAAGCAGACAAACTGAGCCTGGTGCAGCCCCCTGGCCTGCGAACTCCTGTCAAATCATCCAACTCATGCCAGCTTGGAAAAAAAAACAGACATTAAATGATGATGATGATGATGATGATGCCATCATCATCATCATCATCATCATCATCCCAGTTTAACACCACCACCCACTGCCACCTTGAGTGTCTTTAGTGACGGAATCTTTTCTGTTACCTTCAGACTTGGTCTCTGGTTTGAGGATACCTCCATCTCTCCCTCCCTCCCGCCAGTCTCAGATTTCCTGTAAAAGGTCATGGGTACTGCCCCTCCACTTCTTGATTAGGGCCCTCGCTCACAGGTACTGACCAGGTCATCTGTAAAGGCAGAGAAGAGAAGGAAACAAAGTATTGATCTTTGCTGGACTGAGACATTGATATGTGATGGGGTCAGAGTGTTGACCTCAAAAAGGTGACCTCAACAGATTTTCAATTAACCCTTTAGCATTTAGATTGCTCTGTTAAATGTAATGCTAATTCATTTTGAATTAATCATGCATTATCTTGTAGCTTCGAGATTACAGTGATGTAATTGTTTATTTTTAGAATGTCATTGTAGAGTAAGTGTGAGAGGCCAGATTTAACCAGTTTGAACATTAAATTTGGGCCGGTTATGACCTGTTTAAATGCTAAATGGTTAAAGTAACTTTGAAGACTTCTTAGTTGTTTGAGTGTTTCTTTAGATTCCAGCCTGTTGCAGTGTCTGTTGGGCTAAACTCATGTCTATAGCAATGACACATTTCCTGTTGTATGTCAAGGTAGTTGTTCAATGTCCAGGAGAGGTTTGCCGTGAGATCTGTTGTGCGTAGATTTGGTTAAAACCTGAATTGTCTTGTAGACATAAATTAGTTCTTGGATTATTGATTCTGATACTTTGAGATTGATGCTGAGCAGTGGTTCTAAGAATACAAGTCACCCGTGAATAATTTTATGGTAAATCATGACCTGAAGAATTTTCTGAAAAACACTGGCATCAAAGGAATGTAAATTTGGAAAAATAGTCAAAGAGTTTCCTTTCTACCGTGGAATTTACAACAAAAAAAGTGAAGAAGTTTCTTAACTTTCACTTCATGTGTCCTAGCTGTGTCTTGCAAGAATAATTGCAAAGGCGTTGCCATGTTTTATCTTTCTATCGATATATGTTTAAGAACAATACTAAATTTCATTTTTGAAATCAGATTTTTGAAACTGGAATATGTGTGTGTATGTATATGTATGTGATGTATGTGTGTGTAATATGTAAGATTGTGTGTGTGTATATATTTATATAAGCTTTACCACAAGATCAATAAAACTACACATGATTACCCCCCCCCCACTCCATCCCATTAGATAATCTCTTATTAACTACCATAATCCCTCGACTATTGCGGATGTTACATTCCAAAACCTCCCACAGAAATAATTAAAATCTAAAAACAATATAAACACCTATCAGCCTCAGAAACCCGTGACATACTGAGAAGTCCGTGATATAAATTAATGGCTGAGTAGTAAGTAGCTTGCTTACCAGCCACATGGTTCTGGGTTCAGTCCCACTGCATGGCACCTTGGGCATGTGTTTTCTACTATAGCCTCGGGCTGACCAAACCTTCATGAGTGGATTTGGTAGATGGAAACTGAAAGAAGCCTGTCATTTATATATATATATATATATATATATATATATAATATATATACACAAATATATTGATAGAAAGGACAGCAAAAGAAAGAAAGAGACTTCAATATTATGCAAATAGAGGAATTTATCTGTAAAAATATGTGACACTTATTTGGTAGCCATGATAAAACCCCAAGTTTCGGATGCCGGGGTATGTATATGTTTGTCCCCCCCAACATCTCTTGACAACCAATGCTGGTGTTTACGTCCCCGTCACTTAGCAGTTTGGCAATAGACACTGATAGAATAAGTACTAGGCTTACAAAGAGTAAGTCCTGGAGTTGATTTGCTTGTCTAAAGGCGGTGCTCCAGCATGGCTGCAGTCAAATGACTGAAACAAACAACAGAATATATTATTCAGAAAAATCCGCGATGTACTGAATACGCGATAGGTGAACCACGGTACGGCGAGGGATTACTGTATTATCATACTTATCCTTTAGATTATTAACCATTGCATTAACTTTCTAATCTCCTTAACCTTATTCTTAATTTCTGTTTACTTTAATTCAGATCAACATCAGTTTAGGCTTTTTAATCATTTATTACTATTAATACTAAACCTGACACATTTCAAATATGGCAAAAAGCTGTGTGGTAAGAAGTTTACTTCCTAACCGCTTGGTTTCAGGTTCAATACCACTGCATGGCACCTTGGGCAAATGTCTTCTACTATAGCCTCTGGCTGACCAAAGCCTTGTGAGTGGATCTGGTAGAAGAAAACTGAAAGAGTATATATATATGTATGCGTGTGTGTGTGTGTTTGTATTTATCTGCACCATTACTTGTGACTTAGTGGTTCATAAAAAGAAACTGATAGAATAAGTATCAAGCTTGAAAAATAATAAGCACTGGTATCAATCTGTTTGACTAAAATTCCTCATGGTGGTGGTGCCCCAGCATGGCCACAGACTGAAGCTAGTAAAAAGACAAAAACCAGCACATTAATAGTATTGATGTATCAGGTTGTTAAGAATGAAATGTCAGATTTTCTTATGCACCAAGTTTGACAGTTGTCAACTCTAATGTTTTATTCTGACAATTCTTTGTTTTACAACATTGAAGAGTTACATCATCACTTTTCGAAATGCAATTCATGGTGTCTGATTCTATTGTGAGTTTTCCCTTGTTAATCAGTTTTTGTGAACCCATGGATAGATAAAGAAATTCATGTTGTTTATGAATATGAGTTCTGTTGTGGAACCAATGCATCCCAGACAGCTTGAAACATCAACGAGCTGTTTGAAGAAATGGCAAATGAACGCACTGTATGTCGATGGTTTGAGAAGTTCTGGTCTGGTGACTTTACTCTTGAAAATCAGCCCCTTGGTAGACCTGAGACCAAGGTGGATAATGATGAGCTGGAAACCGTAGTGGATACATCTCAAACTATGTGTGAGTTAGCAACAAGGTTTGATGTTTCGATTCCAACTGTATTTTTTCAAAGCTATAATGGAAGTAACAACATCTGATTGTGTGGTCAATCAAGCAATATAATATGCATACATATATACATGTATATATTCATACACATGCACACACACATATATGCATGTACATACACACATATGAAATACTTTATGTACAAATGGCATGTATTAGAAGTATTTAATGTAAATAGCCTGCAGTATATGTCTTCTTATTCTTTCTACATACAAAAAAAGGGGAGATCACTTAGACATGTTTCATGGCTAGTTGACCACTCTTCAGAAGATAAGCAGCACCCTTCACTCTTCTCCCCACAAAGCCAACTTGATAGCAGTCACTATTTAAATCAGACATAAACCAGGATCCAGGTAGAATAATGAGACTAATTTGCATATAATGTGGATTAGGTTGCCAGCACGACTAAATGATTCTCCGAATATTTCAGGCATAAGCATCATGTATTATTAAATAAGGAAAATTTGATGTAATTATCCTACTGTCAGTAACACTTATGTTGTGGGAAATAAGCAAATGTGAATACATCTTATTCTCCTCACATTTGCTTCTTTTTCTCTTCACTGCAAGCCTTATAATCTGCAACTTATATTGAATTTATCTAATATATACTGTAATATGTTATAAATGTATATCAGTGACACTTGATATTTCTAGTATACGCTAGCGTGATATCCTATAAATACATCACTGTCATTCGATAATTCATCACAGCCAATTTATTTCTTTAACAATGTATTTTATTTGATTAGAAAAAAGATAACAGAGTTAGTGACTTAGAAATCGGTTGCAATAATGTGAATAACTGTCAAATATAATTTCTCATTTTCTCTCAGTGCATCTCTGTTCTCCACGGTACCTATGTACATGTATACCTATATCATCATCATTGTCATCATCGTTTAATATCCGCTTTCCAAGCTGGTATGGGTTGATCAGTTTGACTGAGGGCTGGCAAGCCAGAAGGCTGCACCAAGCTCTACAGCTGGATGCCCTTCTTAACGCCAACCACTCCAAGAGTGTAGCAGGTGCTTTTTACATGCCACCAGTACAGGAGCTAGTCAGGAAGTCCTGGCATCGGCCACATTCTGATGGTGCCTTTTATGTGCCACCAGCATGGGAGCCAGTTGGAGGGTACTGGCATCGATCATGTTCAGATGGTACTTTTTATGTGCCACCAGCAAGACTCTTTAAGGCGGTGCCCCAGCATGGTCGCAGACTGAAACAAGTAAAAGATAAAAGATAGTTGTGATGTCCCAGTCTGCTTGATCTCCACAATGCATTTGACTCCAAGTTACACTCTCAGTAAATATTCAGTTGTTATTCATCATCATCATCATTGTTTAACGTCCGCTTTCCATGCTGGCATGGGTTGGACGGTTTGACAGAAGGCAGGTAAGCCAGAGGTTGCACCAGGCTCCAATCTGATCTGGCAAGATTTCTACAGCTAGATGCCCTTCCTAACGCCAACCACTCCATGAGTGTAGTGGGTGCTTTTCACGTGCCACCGGCATGGGAGCCAGTCAGGTGGCACTGGCACCAACCATTCTCAACCACCCAAGGTGTGTGTGTCTTTTATCAATTATTTGTTTCAGTCATTAGACTATGCCCATGCTGGAGCACCACATTGAAAAATTTTAGTTGAATGAATTGACTGCAGTGCTTATATATATGTATATATGACAAGCTTCTTTCAGTTTCCATCTACCAAATCCACCAACAAGGCTTTGGTCAGGCTGAGGCTATAGTAGAAGACACTTGCCCAAAGTGTCACTCTGTGGGACTGAACCCAGAACCATGTGGTTGGGAAGCGAACTTCTTGCCACACATTCACACCTGCATCTATGTTGAGAGAGAATGAGTAATTCTTGTTAACAGTAACATTGTCGTAACCTATTTTTGAATTACTAACTCGGTTATCTTTTTTCTAATCAAATAAAATACATTGTTAAAGAAATAAACTGACTGTGATGAATTATCGAATGACAATGGTGTATTTATAGGATATCACCATATGATATATGAGAAATATCAAATGGGACTGATATATATATTTAAAAATTACAGTATCTTATACTAGAAATCTACATTATATTTATATTTGTATACATTATATATATATATATATATATATATATATATATATATATATATATATATATATATACATATATACATACATACATGCATTCATACATATACATATATATATATATATATATATATATATATATATATATACACATACATGTGAGAAGGGAATGTTCAGAATTTTCAAAATTTTCTTTATGCTAGGCCACTGGTTTTAAATTGGTGTTAATTAAATTAATATCCAATTTATCACCCTTATTATTATTTAAATTATATATATATATCATCATCATCATCGTTTAACGTCCGCTTTCCATGCTAGCATGGGTTGGACGATTTGACTGAGGACTGGTGAAACCGGATGGCAACACCAGGCTCCAGTCTGATTTGGCAGAGTTTCTACAGCTGGATGCCCTTCCTAACGCCAACCACTCAGAGAGTGTAGTGGGTGCTTTTACGTGTCACCCGCACGAAAACGTTGTGGGAAATAAGCAAATGTGAATACATCTTATTCTCCTCACATTTGCTTCTTTTTCTCTTCACTGCAAGCCTTATAATCTGCAACTTATATTGAATTTATCTAATATATACTGTAATATGTTATAAATGTATATCAGTGACACTTGATATTTCTAGTATACGCTAGCGTGATATCCTATAAATACATCACTGTCATTCGATAATTCATCACAGCCAATTTATTTCTTTAACAATGTATTTTATTTGATTAGAAAAAAGATAACAGAGTTAGTGACTTAGAAATCGGTTGCAATAATGTGAATAACTGTCAAATATAATTTCTCATTTTCTCTCAGTGCATCTCTGTTCTCCACGGTACCTATGTACATGTATACCTATATCATCATCATTGTCATCATCGTTTAATATCCGCTTTCCAAGCTGGTATGGGTTGATCAGTTTGACTGAGGGCTGGCAAGCCAGAAGGCTGCACCAAGCTCTACAGCTGGATGCCCTTCTTAACGCCAACCACTCCAAGAGTGTAGCAGGTGCTTTTTACATGCCACCAGTACAGGAGCTAGTCAGGAAGTCCTGGCATCGGCCACATTCTGATGGTGCCTTTTATGTGCCACCAGCATGGGAGCCAGTTGGAGGGTACTGGCATCGATCATGTTCAGATGGTACTTTTTATGTGCCACCAGCAAGACTCTTTAAGGCGGTGCCCCAGCATGGTCGCAGACTGAAACAAGTAAAAGATAAAAGATAGTTGTGATGTCCCAGTCTGCTTGATCTCCACAATGCATTTGACTCCAAGTTACACTCTCAGTAAATATTCAGTTGTTATTCATCATCATCATCATTGTTTAACGTCCGCTTTCCATGCTGGCATGGGTTGGACGGTTTGACAGAAGGCAGGTAAGCCAGAGGTTGCACCAGGCTCCAATCTGATCTGGCAAGATTTCTACAGCTAGATGCCCTTCCTAACGCCAACCACTCCATGAGTGTAGTGGGTGCTTTTCACGTGCCACCGGCATGGGAGCCAGTCAGGTGGCACTGGCACCAACCATTCTCAACCACCCAAGGTGTGTGTGTCTTTTATCAATTATTTGTTTCAGTCATTAGACTATGCCCATGCTGGAGCACCACATTGAAAAATTTTAGTTGAATGAATTGACTGCAGTGCTTATATATATGTATATATGACAAGCTTCTTTCAGTTTCCATCTACCAAATCCACCAACAAGGCTTTGGTCAGGCTGAGGCTATAGTAGAAGACACTTGCCCAAAGTGTCACTCTGTGGGACTGAACCCAGAACCATGTGGTTGGGAAGCGAACTTCTTGCCACACATTCACACCTGCATCTATGTTGAGAGAGAATGAGTAATTCTTGTTAACAGTAACATTGTCGTAACCTATTTTTGAATTACTAACTCGGTTATCTTTTTTCTAATCAAATAAAATACATTGTTAAAGAAATAAACTGACTGTGATGAATTATCGAATGACAATGGTGTATTTATAGGATATCACCATATGATATATGAGAAATATCAAATGGGACTGATATATATATTTAAAAATTACAGTATCTTATACTAGAAATCTACATTATATTTATATTTGTATACATTATATATATATATATATATATATATATATATATATATATATATATATATATATATACATATATACATACATACATGCATTCATACATATACATATATATATATATATATATATATATATATATATATATACACATACATGTGAGAAGGGAATGTTCAGAATTTTCAAAATTTTCTTTATGCTAGGCCACTGGTTTTAAATTGGTGTTAATTAAATTAATATCCAATTTATCACCCTTATTATTATTTAAATTATATATATATATCATCATCATCATCGTTTAACGTCCGCTTTCCATGCTAGCATGGGTTGGACGATTTGACTGAGGACTGGTGAAACCGGATGGCAACACCAGGCTCCAGTCTGATTTGGCAGAGTTTCTACAGCTGGATGCCCTTCCTAACGCCAACCACTCAGAGAGTGTAGTGGGTGCTTTTACGTGTCACCCGCACGAAAACGGCCACGCTCGAAATGGTGTCTTTTATGTGCCACCCGCACAAGCCAGTCCAGGGGCACTGGCAACGATCTCGCTCGAAAATCCTACAGGAGCCAGTCAGGCGGTACTGGCAACGGCCACGCTCAAAATGGTGCATCTCATGTGCCACCCGCACAAGAACCAGTCCAGGGGCACTGGCAACGATCTTACTTGGCTTGCCGGGTCTTCTCACGCACAGCCCATTTCCAAAGGTCTCGGTCCGTAGTCATCGCCTCGATATATATATATATATATATATATATATATATATATATTTATATATATGATCAAAATTGAACACACATACATAAAGTATGCGCATTGTTAGTTTGTGAGTCAGCTGTGGTTTTTAGGCATAAGAGAATACCTTGTGTATGTGTGGTCGGTTTTGTCTATACACCTCGAGTTGCTTCTAATTCATATTTGAATATATATATATATATATATATATATATATATATATATATATATATATATATATATATATATATATATATATATATATATATATATGTATGTATATATATATATATATGTATATGTATATGTATCATCATCATCATCATCATTTAACGTCCGTTTTCCATGCTGGCATGGGTTGGATGGTTTGACTGCGGAGTGGCAAGCCAGGAGGCTGCACCAGGTTTCAATCTGATCTGGCAGTGTTTCTGCAGCTGGATGCCCTTCCTAATGCTGACCACTCCGAGAGTGTATTGGGTGCTTTATATGTGCCACCAGCACAGAAGCCAGTCAGGTGGCACTGGAATCGGCCATGCTTGAATGGAGCTTCTTACGTGCTACCGGCAAATGGTGCTTTATATGTGCCACTGGTATGGGTGCTAGTCAGGCGGCACTGGCATTGGCCACAGCTAGTATTTCACTTGGCTTAGTAGGTCTTCTCAAGCAAAGCATATTGCCCAGCGATTGAAAGGATACTTTTAAACGGGCTGGTTCTGCAACATTGACATCGGCCACAACTACTTGGCTTGCCAAATCTTCTCAAGCACAGCATATCTCAAAAAGGTCTCAGTCGCTTGCTATTGCCTCTGTGAGGTCTAACGTTTGAAAGTCATCCCATGTCTTCCTAGGTCTACCTCTTCCACAGTTTTCCTCCACTTCTTCACACAGCTGTCCTCATCCATATGCAACACATGACCATAGCAGCACAGACGGCTCTCTTGCACACCACAAATATATATATACATGCATACATACATATATTTTGTGGTGTGCAAGAGAGCCGTCTGTGCTGCTATGGTCACGTGTTGCATATAGATGAGGACAGCTGTATGTCTGTGTGTGCATGTCTGTGTATCTGTGTGTGTGTGTGTGTGTGTGTGTGTGTGTGTGTGTGTGTGTGTGTTTGTCCCCTACCACTGCTTGACTGCTTGGCAACCAGTGTTGATATGTTTATGTCCCCGTAATCTAGCAGTCTGGTAAAAGAGACTGATAGAATAAATACCAGGCTTAAAAAGAAAATAGGTACTAGGGTCAATTGATTCCATTAAAACTCTTCAAGGTGATGCCCCAGCATGGCCACAGTCTAATAACTGAAACAAGAAAAAGAACAAAGAAGAAAATAGACAACATCAAATTGTCTGTTGCTGTTGTAAAGAATTTTTCAGATGGAAGTTTCTGTCTTTGGCAGACAAAAATACAAAGAACAGAAGGTCTTTATTCTTGAGATATATGTGAGAATTATTCTGGTGTGACGTCCAAGAATAGCTTTTAACAACACAAAAGTTAGAGATGGGGAAGGCAATATTTCTTTAAAAGAAAGGCGGCAAGCTGGTAGAAACATAAGCATGATGGGCAAAATGCTTAGCGGTGTGTTGTCTGTCTTTATGTTCTGAGTTCAAATTCCGACGAGGTCGACTTTGCCTTTCATCCTTTTGGGGTTGATAAAATGAGTACCAGTTGTGTACTGGAGTCAATCTAATCGACTGGCCCCCTCTGCAAAAATTTTGGGCCTTGTGCGTAGAGCAGAAAAGAATATTTCTTTAAAAGAAACAGAAATATATTTACTGCCATGTCATTTTAGTAATTCTTGGGGAGACGATGAATGTCTTCAGTTTGTGTTGGGTAGTCTTGTGGCATTTAGGGCACCTGGGTGAAACCTTGTGTAACAGGGTATCTATTGAAATATATATAAGGCATCTGATGGAAACGTTGGTGAAACATATAGGGTAGATGAGTGAAATACCTAAGTGTTACTGCTAAAATATATTTAAGGTACCTTTGAAATCCTTGTTGAAACATACAGGGTACTTGATGAAATATATAGGGTACCTAGAAAGTTCTTTCATGAAACGTATGGGGTACCTGAGTGAAATACATAGGGTATCTGACAAAATATATGGGGTGTCTTTTGAATATCTGATAAAACTCTAAGTGAAAACACAAGGGGTATCAAATGAGACCCTTAATGAATCATATAGGATACCTGATGAAACCTTTAGTGAAAAATCAGAGGGTATCTGATGAAATTTTTCATGAAAAATATGGGGTACTTGCTGAAACTTTTAGGGCTGATCCACAAACAGAACTGGAGAAAAATTTAGCTAAATCACTAAAGTCTGTCAACTGAGACAAGTTTAAAGGGCCCCATTAGTAACTTTGATCAGATTTGAACACAGGACCTTAGGATTTCGAGGTGTGAGTTGTTGTTCTAAATGTGTTAATACTTGTTGAATAATGTAAAAATAATGAGACAGACAAATGTAAATTCTGCTAAAATAGAAATCACCAAAAATCATTTTTTTGTTGTAAAAATATCCACAATGGAATGAATGAAAGCTTTGAGTCTGGTGTAATGGAGAGAAAGAGTCTATTTAATTTTTATGGTTCTGCTGAATAAAGCTTGTTATTTCATCCAGTTTATTCAGGAAAAAATATGCGACTAAAAGGAGAAGGAAAAAAAAAAACAAATATAGATTTATAGAGTTTATTAGTTTCAGGAATACCAACGTACATTAACATTTAGAATAGAAATAATTCTTTGTTCAATGTTAACTTCTGGATGTTACAAAATTTCATATTTAAAAAAATATATAAATATATATATGCATGTATGTATGTATGTATGTATGTATGTATGTATGTATGTATGTATATATATAAAAGATAAAAAAAGATATACAGGTGCAAGCATGGCTCTGTGGTAAGAAGCTTGCTTCACATCTGTATGGTTCTGGGTTCAATTCAACTGCATAGAACCTTGGCTTAAGTGTCTTCTAAAATCTCCCCCTGGGCCAGCCAAAGCCTTGTGGGTAGATTTGGTAGATGGAAACTAACAGAAACCAGTTGTAATATATATACCTGTTTCAGTCATTTGACTGCAGCCATGCTGGAGCACTACCTTTAGTCAAACAAATCAACCCCAGGACTTATTCTTTGTAAGCCTAATACTTATTCTATCAGGCCCTTTTGCCGAACTGCTAAGTTACGGGGACATAAACACACCAACATTAGCTGTTGTGTTAACAACAAACAAGGCCCCACTGCACCAGGCTCCAGTCTGATCTGGCAATGTTTCTACAGCTGGATGCCCTTCCTAACGCCAACCACTCTGAGAGTGTAGTGGGTGCTTTTTACATGCCACTGGCACAGGAGCCAGTCAGGCAACACCAAATCCATTCACAAAGCTTTGGTTGGCCCAAGGCTATAGTAGAAGACACTTGCCCAAGGTGACATGCAGTGATATTGAACCCAGAACCATGTGGTTGAGAAGCAAGCTTCTTCCCTCAGTCACTCTTTCATTTGTTTTTTTTTTTCCTTAAATCCATTGATTTGTGAAGTTATTGGAGCATTTAACCCTTCTGATACTGACCATTTGAAACTGTCCCTGGGAGACAAAAAATGATCAAGAAATAGACCGATGAACATGTAAAATGTCACGAAGCAGAAATATAATATGACACATGATAGTTATGTCTTTATTTCAAGACAATAGCTTTGTGTGTGGAGAATGTTCAGGTGTAACAAGGTGCCCTATTTAGGTGGACGAGTTCTGCAAAGGAATGGTTGAGTTAATAATGAATGTGATATCACAAGTGGGATGGTTTTTAAAGAGAATAGGAAAAGTAGGTATAAGTGCAAGCATGGCCATGTGGTAAGAAGTTTGCTTCTCAACCACATGGTTCTTGGTTCAGTCCCACTGCATGGCACCTTGGGAAAGTGTCTTCTACTGTAGCCACAGGTCAGCCAAAGTCTGAATGGATTTGGTAGACAGAAACTGAAAGAAGCCTGTTGTTTATTTATATATGTGTGTGTGTGTGTGTGTGTATTCATGCTTGTGTACCCGATGATGCCAAAGGTTCCGGTTGATCCAATCAATGGAACACTCTGCTTGAGAAATTAATGTGCAAGTGGCTGAGTACACCACAGACATGTGTACCCTTGATGTACAGAATGTGACAAGGTTGGCCCACTAGTGTAGCTAGTGGTGGAGGGGGCAGTAGGGGCGGTCTGCCCCAGGCAGCCCTTTTAAAGGGGCACTGCTTTTGGGGCTACTGTAGGCGATGTGTGTTTTTTGTGGGGTTTGGGACAGCAAACGAAAGGGCCGTCTCAGGCGGCACACACTCTAGCTACGCTAGTGGGTTGACCCCTTTGAATTACAGGTACAACTCATTTTTGCCAGCTGAGTGGATTAGAGCAATGTAAAATAAAGTGTCTTGCTCAAGGATCAAGGACACAATGTACCACCAGATACTGAACTCACGACCTTATGACTGCGAGTCAAATGCCCTAACCACTAAGCCACATAGCCTCACAAATAAATATACGCATGCACGTAGATGCACATACATATATATATACACATGCATATATACATGTGCATATATACACATACACAAATATATATGTACATATATACACATACACATATAGACATGTACTTATATATATATGCACATATCTGTACATATATATATACACATATACATATATACACATACACATATATACACGTACACATATATACACATACACATAAATACACGTACACATATATGCAGGTACATACATACACATACACATATATACACGTACATATATTCACATACACATATAGACATGTACATATATACACATACACATTACAAGCTTTTTCACTTTCCTTCTACCCAATCCACTCGAAGCTTTTGTTGAGCCAGGGCTATAATAGAAGACACTTGTCCAAGGTGCCATGCAGTGGGATTGAACCTGGAATCATGTGGTTGGGGTGCAAACTTCTCAACCACATAACCATGACAAATTTTATAATAATTTTTCATATCACCTTAGATATAACATTTTCCTCTTTGTTTTTGTTTTTTTGTTATTTTTAATATTTGAGAAATAGATGGCTGTAAATAAAAGATAAAATTTTAAAGTAAATAAAATTTTAAACAGAAAGTGTATTAAATTTATCATAAAAATGCAAAACTTGGACTAAATTTGAATAATCTAAAATATTTGATTTTCACAGATACCAACAGTAAAATTAAGATTATTTGAATTTCCAGCCAACTCCTTTTAAATCAACAAAGATAATTATCTCACATTTGCTGCTGACACTAATGAATATAAATAATTAATTATCAAATACAAAAGTCTTATGTGGGACTATTTCACTGTTGCATTCAATAACTGGTTTCAAATTTTGGCACAAGGCCAGCAATTTTGGGGGAGGGGGGGGGTCAAGTTAATTCCATCAACCCCAGCGCTTAATTGATATTTATTTTGCTGACCATAAAAGAATGAAAGGCAAAACTGACCTCGATGGAATTTGAACTCAGAATGTAAAGACAGACAAAGTATTGTAAAGCACTTTGCAGGTGTGCTAACAATTCTGGCAGCTTGCCATCTAATTGCATTAACGAGCGAGATCGTTGCCAGTGCCCCTGGACTGGCTCTTGTGCGGGTGGCACATAAAATACACCATTTTGAGTGTGGCCGTTGCCAGTACCGCCTGACTGACCCTCGTGCCGGTGGCACGTAAAAGCACCCACTACACTCTCGGAGTGGTTGGCATTAGGAAGGGCATCCAGCTGTAGAAACTCTGCCAAATCAGACTGGAGCCTGGTGTTGCCATCCGGTTTCACCAGTCCTCAGTCAAATCGTCCAACCCATGCTAGCATGGAAAGCGGACGTTAAACGATGATGATGATGATGATGATAATGATGATTTAAATTAAATGCAGACATGGCTGTGTGGTTAAGAGACTTGCTTCCCAACAATGTGGCTTCAGTCCCACTGCATGGCAACTTGAGCAAGTGTATTTTACCATGGCCCCAGGCCCAGCAAAAGTTTCTGAGTGGATTTGGTCGATGATGATTGAAAGAAACTCAATGTGTATTTATTATCATCATCATCATCATTATTTGACTTCCATCTTCCATGCTGGCATCTGTTGGACAGTCACTAGCATAGCCAGAGGGTGGTGGTAGAGGCGGTCCACCTCTGGGTGGCACTTTGAAAGGGGCGGCCTTTTGGGTCTGTTGTAGGCAATATGTATCTTTTGTGGGGTCCAGGGGTGGCAAATGGAAGGGTCACCCTGGGTGGCACACACCCTAGCTACACTAGGGTGGACAGTTCAATAGGATCTGACAAACTGGCAGACTGTGTTGAGCTTTAATGTCTGCTTTGCCATGGTTTCTATGGCTTCATGCAACTTGCCTTGGTGCCAGCCATTTTACAGTGTTTATTGGTGGGGGGGGGGTTCCATGCTTCTGGCATGAGTGAGGTGGTCAAGTATTTATGTCTGTTAGTGTCTCCCTTGTCCTCACATCACGTGGTACTTGCAAACGAGTACCTCCATCATACCTGTGATGTTGTTCATTGCCAGTCTTCCATGAAAATATATCCAACCATGGAGGAGAACTATTACCCTCTCTGGAAATAGGTGAGGATTGGTGACAGGAAGAGCATCCAGCAGTAGAAAACCTGTCTCCATAAACTTTGTTTATCCATGCAAATATGGAAAAGTGGATGTTGAGGCAATAATGCTGATGATGGTGATGATGGTTGTGGTGGTGGTGGTGGTGGTGGTGATGATGATGATTACATCATTGCTTTGCTTATTAAATAAAACAGAACGAAGTCAAAAGAAAGTTATGGACGTGTGCAATAGATGAAATTATTTATGGGATGTTCTAAAAATTTGGATAAATTCTTGTGCCCCAGGGAGATGAAAATGTCGACCCCCTTCCCATAGCATTCCTGATTTTGGTGGGGTTAAACATGTCTGCATACTTCTCTATAAATACAATAAATACATTTGGCCCTGAGTCAGCGTAGGCCTCTGATCAAAAGCCTTCCAGCTATGGCCACCCTCACTATATTTTTATATATGATATTTGATATATCCTTCTTTTTTGAAGGCTGCAGTGTGTGATTTGATGGATTTCATTGCTGTTTCTAGACAGCCGAGATTCTCTCGTTCCGTAATACAGTAGCCTATGTGATTAATTCTTTAAATAAGTTTGTGTTGCTAATTCGTGGAAAAACAAAACAGTAATTGTTGCTAAGATCCAGCAACGAAAAATTAGCAACGAAGTTCGTGGACATTAAACATAAGGGACACAACTGCTGAGCGTTAGTGAAATTCTGCTTCAGCAAAGATTTCGTTGCGAATAATAGTTGTGTGAACGGTCTTTTCTTTTCTTTACTACTTTAGGCACAGGGCATAGGTCATTGGACTATGGCCATACTGGGGCACAGCCTTGAAGGGTTTTATTTGAACAAATTGAGCCCAGGGCCAGGACTTACTTTTTTAAAGCCTGGTGATTATTTTATTGGTCTCTTTTATTGAACCGCTAGCTATGGAAATTTAAACAGACCAACGCCATGTGTCAAGCACCTTGGTCCTGGGGAGGAAAACACACACGTTTTATATATATATATATATTTAATTACTCCGAATATACATGTGTACCGAGATGTAATTTGAAAAGTCCGTCTCTTACATAGATATTTAAGAGTGAGCATTTCTTTGTGCTATGTTGGATACTTTTGGTGTTCATCTGGTATGTTGAATTCTGTTAATTTTGTTGTGTCTTGATTATGCCTTCACTGACGATTAGAAAGTGGATTATGTACAACAACTACGAAATCATATGATTTGCGGCTTCCAAGTTGCATTCCCTCGCTGTTGATACACTGTATACTTATTATGGTAGCTTTGACTTTAGGAGTCCCTTATAGCATGAGGCATTTACATGTAGTAATGCCCTTAATATGATATATAATATGATATATATATATATATATATATATATATATATATACCCTCGCCCATTTATTATATTCAGTAGTGTAATTGCCATGCAATAAAAGACACTTGTGTATTAATAATTAATATAATTGGGTATTCTACCAGCAGTATATTGAATAGATATTACCCCTTAGTTGGTCGGATTCACAACCTTTAACTATCTTGGAATTATATACATACATACATACATACATACAGGTATGTCATATTTTCCGTTTGTTGTCTCCTTTTTATTTAATCCTGAAATATATATATATATATATATATATATACAGCAGGCTTCCACACACTTTCCATCAGCCAAATTCACTCGGTAGGCATCAATTGTTCCGAACCCGAAGCCAAATGAAATATCTCAAAAGAATTTGTTAAACTTGAAATATCGTCAATATTCATTGAAAATTTATAGAATTCAGTATTCGGAAAGGAAAAGGCAAAAAATAGCAATTAATTTCTTTTCTTTATTTTATCGCTCGTTTTCTTAAAATTGAAGCAAGATGGAAATTTATAAATAAAGAAGTGGAAAATAAAAAGAAAACGAAATAAAGTAAAATTTTACAAAACAAGAAAATACATTTTAAAATAATAGAATCTCAATTTGTAGATGAAAAAGTTATCTCCCCTCTTTGTAAGGGAGGCAACTCTCAGTTGTGAGGTTGAGTAAAATAATTTAAAGTTTGATATGTTTTGGTGAATTGTTTTGTTGGGGAAACGGGAATCTTGAGTCTGGGTTGAGTTTAAGCAGGGGTTCAGATATATGTTGGTGTGGTATATGTATTTGCACTTTAAAATAGGGAGTAATGCCGAGATATGTGTCTGTCAGCATATCTCGGTTTCAAACGTATATATATGGACTTTGACAGCACGAATGCTCTGATATGTGTCAATGTATATATTTGGATGTTAACTTGGGTTAATTGTCAGATATGTGTCAGTGTCTGTATATTAAAATACGACAAATATTTAAAATAACAAGCAGTTCAAAATGATTGTTTCAAGGAAGCCATGTAAAACTCAAACAGAACGTCCAATGGCAGTCTGTGACAAAGAAACCTCTCATATTTTACACGACCATCGTTATGGTCCGAGTGAAGTTAGGCGGCTGATAATGGTGTTTTCATGTAGCTAATGCTTTACCATTCTTTTGCTTTAATTATTTTCAAATTGGTTCTCAACGTATATTTGCTTTTCAAATGTTTATGAAGAACGGTAAATGGGAAAGGATTTTCGTCACACCCTATATTACATTATTTAGGTCAATATATCAAATTTGACACAAATTTAAGTGACATAAATTAGAGAATATATTGTGTAATTATTCTATTTTCATTATTCTCCTATGTTAGGGCGGCAAGCTAACAGAATCATCAACGCAGAAGGCTTAGCAACATGTCTTTCATTTCAATGTTCTGAGTTCAAATTCCACCAAGGTCTGCTTTACATTTCATCCTTTTGGGGTCGATTAAATAAGTACCAGTTGAACACTGAGAGCAATAAAGTCAACTTCCACCCTCCCCTGAAATTTCGAGCTTTGTGTCTATGGTAGAAAGGTGTATTTTCCTACGTAGTAGAAGCACAATTAAATATTTGGCCTTTAATGTAGTTTATTGAGAACAAGTCATTTCAGCATACCGCCCCGCCCCACCTCTCTCTCTCTCTCTCTCTCTCTCACTCTGTCCTTTTCAAGATACACCTATTGGAAGATTTAAGCTGCTCACACATCAATTGTGTAGTACTCCCACTATTTACAGTGTTGAAGTTTACCAAAGTTGGAGAATTATACAATTATTTTGATATGACCCTTCAGGTAGTAAGCAGCCACTTTAATTCATTCAAGTATCTCTCTTTCATGCATATACACACACACATACACACGATGGGCTTCTTTCAGTTTCCATCTACCAGATTCACTCTCAAGGTTTTGGTTGGCCTGAGGCTATAGTAGAAGACATTTTCTCAAGATGCCACACAATAGGAATGAAACTGGAACCATGAGGTTGGGAAACAAGCTTCTTACCGCACACTCATGCCTATAAAAACAATTTAACCTCAAAAAAAGTATTGCTCATTATTTTACTCAACACTTTTAGTAGAATTGAAATCAACAGGGACCTTTTAGTTCTGACTTGCTTATCTTTCATCATCATCATCATCATTTAACGTCCGCTTTCCATGCTAGCATGGGTTGGACAGGTATCTGTGTTTTATGTATACAAGTTTCAATAGAAGTTCCAGATCAATAATTCAAATTTATGACAAAATATTCTTAAAATCTATGAGGCTGTGTTCAGAATATTTAGATATTGTCAAATAAATTTTGAATTAAAATGAACAAGGTTTTAGTCAAACTTCATACGATAGTAATTCCCTTTTATAATTTTTCACCGGAAGAAAATACATCTCACAGCAATAAACAGTGGGAGCATGATAAAACTGATGTGTGTTTTGTCAATTTGAATACTAATCTGAAATCCATTCATGGTTATAACTTGGAGCTTAAACAAAAAAAATATCTTTATTAAGCATTATTCATGCTACGTGAAGAGGAGACCTTCAACAGTGCCTCTTATTTTTAGCGCTATGAAACACAACACCGTCGGCAAGAAAATAAATAAAATATTTATATATTTGCTGTTGTTGCTGCTGTTGATGTCATTTTGTTAATAAGAATTGTGGAAAGGGATTAGCAAATGATTGAGATAACCAGAATGAACTCAATGTTTAAAAAAATCACGAAGGAAGAAGAGGAACCAAAAAATGAAATGGAGATTAAATACTTAAAGTGACGGAATTTGAAAACGGGGGGGGGGATGATGTCATAAGTCTTAACAACAATTAACTAACATGTTAATTGCTGTGAAAGCAGTGGATTAAATCAGATTAAAATGGAACCTTCTAGGCATTTTGGCATCTCACGTTGACAACTACACAAATAGATTTAGTTTTCTTCCAGGAATTATCTAACATTGAATAAAGAGGCTATGCTTACACACATATTTATATATGTGCGTGTGTATTTATATATCGTGGTACTCCGTCGGCTATGACGATGGGTGTTCCAATTGATCCGATCAACGGAACAGCCTGCTCGTGAAATTAACGTGCAAGTGGCTGAGCACTCCACAGACACGTGTACCCTTAGCGTAGTTCTCGGGGAGATTCAGCCTTACACAGAGTGTGACAAGGCTGACCCTTTGAATTACAGGCACAACAGAAACAGGGAGTAAGAGTGAGAGAAAATTGTGGTGAAAGAGTACAGCAGGGTTCGCCACCTATCCCCTGCCGGAACCTCGTGGAGCTTTAGGTGTTTTCACTCAATAAACACTCACAACGCCTGGTCTGGGAATCGGAACCGCTATCCTGCAACCACGAGTCCGCTGCCTTAAGCATTGGGCCATTGCGCTTCCATCTATATTTATATATATGGATATTATATATATGTGTGTGTGAGTATATTCATATAAATGTGTGTGTGTGTATATATATATATATATATTATACTTTATTAAAGTCAACAGAAATATCACAAAAACTGTTACTCAGAGTTTCACGTTCCCGTTTGTCGGGCAGTTTTGTTTTAAATTCTAACAAAACTGTCTGACGAATGCGAATGTGAAACTTTGAGTAACAGTTTTTGTGATATTTCTGCTGCTTTTAAATAAAGCATATTACTCTACCTCTGGTATTTGAGTACTCTTTTTTTACCACCTTATTTCACATTTATGTGCTTACTCCGGTATGTGTGTGTGTGTGTGTATGTAATCTGTTTATATTTTGCAAAGGAGAGTAACTAGTGTGACTCAGTGGATTCTCACTTTATGACTCCTTCTTTTGAGACTCATTTGAATCTGATTCGCTCTTAATTTTAGAGTCAAAGCATGCAGTAAATTAGTGTCTTGTAAATTACTTCCCACAAGATTTCAAGTTAACCCTCCAACGTCTTCTATCGTATTTCAGGTAGGTCATTATGCCAATAATAAACATGTGAACTTCTTTTATCATTATTAATCAACTGGTTAATTATTTAACCAGTTAATTAATTTTATTGTTTAATTAATCATTCAGTCAGTCAATCAGTCAAATTCCGGTTGTTGCCACCATTTGTGACTGCATCAATGACATTCTCTCTTTCCTGCAGGTCTGGTTGACTAATTTACTTAACAATTAATTAAACAATTAAACTGGTTAAATAGTCAATCAATTAATCATTAAAAATAAAATAAGGAAGTGAATCAGAACCAGTGGGTGTGTTTAATTATCAGCATAATGACCCTCCCATGATGCATCAAAATATTTTTATTTCCTTTTGTACAATAAATAATTTTAATTTAGGTTTTGTTTCTTTAATTTAGTTTCATTTTAAAGAATTAAATATTTCGAAAAGCAAACTTTTAATTAATTAATCTTAGAAACGAATCACTTAATGAACAGACCAGATATTTCCTGACAAGTTTTGCAGATTTGCTTTTTTCTCAGATACTTCATCTTTTATCTTTTCTATCTTTTACTTGTTTCAGTCATTTGACTGTGACCATGCTGGGGCACTTCCTTGAAGAATATTAATCGAATAAATCAACACCAGTATTTATATTCTCTTTAAGCCTGGTACTTATTCTATCAGTCTCTTTTGCTGAACTGCTAAGTTATGAGGATGTAAACAAACCAACACTGGTTGTCAAGTAGTGACAAGAAACAAACACACACATACATACACAGATGATAGGCTTCTTTCAGTTTCCGTCTACCAAATCCACTCACAAGGCTTTGGTCAGCCTAAGGCTATGATAGAAGACACTTGTCCAAGGTGCCATGCAATGGATCTGAACCTGGAACCATGTGGTTGAAAAGCAAACTTCTTACCACACAGCCATGTCTGAATCTACTTGTGTAGAATCTCCTCCCATAAATATACAAGACTCTCCACCCACTCCGCCCCAGCAGAAATATGGCAATTCCTATAAAATCTTATTTATTCTTTAGATTTTCATTTCTTTAAACGATAAAGGTGCAAGGCCTTGTGATTGTTGAGCTCACAGCCATAAAGCCACGGGTTCTGTGGTCATGAGAAAACCACTTCATTATCTTTTTTTTTTTTTTTTTTTTTGCCTCAGCCTATTCAGCTGGGTACCAACCTGAGGGCTGGTGGAGATTCCTCCCCACCTCCAGTTTCATAATCTTTGTATTCCACAGAGTTCAGGCACAGGAGGACTGAGAAAATGACAATGAATAAAAGAACATCACCAGAATTAAGCCATGCAGAATAAGGACTAAAATGCTGAGCATCTAAGACTGGTTGTGGCAGCAGATTTTTTCTTTCATTTTTTTTTGAGATGAATAAACTAAGGTTTTTTTTTGAGTGATGTGCAAAAGAAAAAGAGAGAGAGAAAAGAGAATCATTTCTTTTGAGGAGGCACACAACTTAGTAGTTAGGGTGTTGCACGCATAATCATCAGATTGTGGTTTCAAATCCTGGACTGAGCAATGTGTTGTGTTCTTGGACACTTTAACTTTGATGTTATTCCAGTCTCCTCAGCTGGCAAAAATGATTTTTCCTGCAATAGACCACTATCCCATCCAGGGGGAAATACATGCACCACAGGAAACCAGGAAACTAGCCCTACGAATCTATATGACTCAAAAAGGGTCTTTATCCCACCTTTATCCCAATTTTAGTGAAGAAATATTCTTGTCAAAGAACCACTACAGCACTGTATTTTATCAACTTGCAGAACTTTGGTAAATGATGGAATTAGAAATAGAACAAAGTAAATTCTGTTAAGCGAAGATTCTTAAAAATTTTGGACATGTTTCCCTCCTTAGAAGTTTGTCCCCCCACCCCATTTTCCCTCCCTGGAAGTGTACAAAAAAAAATAGAAGAAATTTTTATAGTTCATTCACCAAAAGGTGTAAAGATAAATTTGTTAAGTGTTGGAATAACTGAAAAACAAAATAATGACCTCTCAGAAGTTTCAAAGGGGTTGGGTAGAGTGAGTCACTACACACTGGTTTTCCTTGCTCTTTTTCTCTCTGGTCATCATTTAATATTTTCCATACTGGCATGGATCGGATGGTTCAGTGTGAGCTGCGGAATTAGGCGACACTACATCATGTTCCAATGTCTGTTTTAGTATGGTTTCGAAAGTTCGATGCCTTTCCTTCACCAACTCCTTCGCAGAGTGTAATGGGTACTTTAACAGTTATATAAAGATCATGTTAACTTGAAGTCAAGTTTATCTTTAACCCTTTAGTTACCATATTCCTGTTGAAATCCTCTGCTTTTGTTTTTGTTTCAATTTTCAAAATAATGAAGAATTTAATAATGCAACTTTGTCATTATTAAGCTGGGGTTTTGTAGATAAATTATCATGAAATTTTAGTGGAAGGTTTTTAGTTTAAATCACTTTAAAACACAGAGTTTGTAACATAGGATCAAGGGTGATTTTGTGTGTCGGTTGGTACCAAAAGATTTTTTTTTCTTGTTTTAGAAAAAATGTTCAATTCAACTTGTCTTGCCTGGCCAATATTAAGGATAAATTCCAAAGAGTTTAGGAGAAATTTCAGTTTTTTAAAATTTTAGTCATAATTTTCTGTTATTATTATAGAATTCTATAATTCTGGTTTCATTTGGAATGCATTATAAGAATTTCAGTTGATCACAAAATGATGCCAACCAAAATGTAACAATTTCCCAATCCACTGGACAGAACACTAATTTATTTTAAGTGACTTTTCAAAACATTACAGTTAAAAGGACAAAATAGCAAATTTTTCGGTGAACGGATTATTTCAAAGGGTCTTTGGCCAGCAAGATCACTTGATTTAACACTGCCAGACTTTTTATTCTGGGAAACAAGTAAAGGATCAGTGTACAAGAATCACCCGAAGACCATTAATGTGCTCAAAGACACAATCATAACCTTCACATGGTCCGTAACCATGTCAGACTCTCTGAGGTGTATTTCAAAACATGTGGAGAAGAGTCAACTTACGTATTGAAAAGGAAGGACGACACTTTCAACACCTCTTATAAAGTTTTTTAAAGTCTTGTACCTAAGTCAAATATATTCTTTTGTGGTCTTATACCATCTTCTAAAGATTTATTTTGCAATAAAATACTTAGTGAGGAGAGACTTTTTGAACACCCTGTATTATATATATGTATATATATACACACACACACACATACATATATATATATATATATATATATATATGCTAATATTGATCCGTCGGGACGAAAGCTCAACACTTTATTTGTGGTTTAACAAGGCTACATCAATGTGGCAAGTTTGATAATTGTTAAGAGGTTCCTCTTCACATGAAACCATTGGTAGTCTTGTTAACCCACAAATGTGAGTGTGTGTGTGTGTGTGTGTGTGTGTATGAAAATCATCTTTAACAGTGGAACTTGAAATAGGTGAAGCTATGAAAATAGCATGTAAATATTGGGGTAAGAAACCCCTTGGTAGGAAACAAAGTCAAAAGCTTCCCATGGAAGTTGAACCCACATCTCCTGTAAAGTTGAACTGTATTACTTACCTACTTGAATTCCACTGTTAAAAATGATTTATTTCATATCTCTCAATATTTCTAAACTCTTATGATATACTTACGAATATGTGTGTCTATGTTTACCACCACCACCACCACTCCTCCCACTACATCACTACTTGACAGCCGGTGTTGGTGTGTTTACATCATTGTAACTTACCAGTTTGGCAACAGGTTTAAAATAAATAAATACTATGGTTGATCTATTTGACTAAAAAATGTTTTCAAGGTGTTGCCCCAGCATGGCCACAGTCTAATAACTGAAACAAGTAAAAGGTAAAAGATTTCTTCATGTGTCCATTTGAAAAACAAGTAAATCCTGCAAAGTCTCTTTCAGTTTGATCCAAACGGATCAAATTGATGTGTTTGTAAGAAAGTTTTGTTCACTAAAGGATTTGTCACCCAAGGATCAAGGAGGAGAAACTCGGAGTTACAGCTCATAAAAATTCAGCTTTGAATCTATGTTATTCCACTCTTCTTGACAGTATTGAGTACTTTTTTAACAGCATTTGCATTTCACACTAGCTTGATAATAACAAGAACAACAGCAACAATATATATATATATATATATATATATATATATATATATATATATATATATATGTATATATATATATATATATATATATATATATATATATATATATATATATATATATAAACTAGCAAGGGGAAGTGGCTGACCTCCCCTGTTCGAAGGTTGTAATGGACACAGGTTCGTGAGTCACATAGCTAGCTAGAAGCGATGACCTCTTGGAGCTAATCAACAGCAGCATTCATCCTATTTTCCTGGATTGCCATGTTAGCTTGGCGATAACTATTAATTTCCAGTACCATTGCCGTAGTCTCTTTTAGAGAGACTTAGAAATATTAATATTTCTATTATATATATATATATATATATATATATATATATATATATATATATATATATAAGTAGAGATTAATGTAAAAACATTACGGAAAATATATTATAAATAATTAAGATTATTTATGAATATATGACTGGCCAAGCATGTTATAAAAAAAACATTTATAATTATGGACAAGTCACAATTATAACTAACAGGGTTAAAAAAACCCTTACATGTTAAAAATAGCAGCCAAAACCACTATAAAGCCATTATATCACTCATATATTTGAATTCAAAACTTGATTGTGTAGATAGAGGTGAAAATGTTTCCATTGCTGGTCGGGATTCATGCTAGCCCTAAGGTAAAGTCTTGTTTCAGGAATATTTCCCCTGACAAGGCATATGGGTCCTTTAAGAGGTCCCTAACGTCGAATTTGCTATAGGGAATTATCCAATTATTTTCAAGTTGTGGATTCTATCTGCCATGTCGTTCGAAGACAGCTTTTATCATGAGGAGAAATGAGTGATATAATGGCTTTATAGTGGTTTTAGCTGCTATTTTTAACATGTAAGGGTTTTTTAACCCTATTAGTTATAATTGTAACTTGTTCATAATTATAAACGTTTTTCTTATATTTAAGGAACGGAGTAGATAAAATCCAGGCTACATATGTTTCATAGCGAGTGGAACCTTGGAAATGGTAAATATCCAAGCGAGGTGTATACCGCAGGCTAATCTTCAGGCTGAGGATATCTTGATTAAATGAAAGTTTACAGTGTCGCAAGGAGGTACATGTCAACACATGGAAGATTCAAAGATTCAATTGGATCTTACATATATATATATATATATGTATGTATGTATGTATGTATGTATATATATATATATGTGTATGTATATATATATGTATGTGTATATATATATATATATATATATATATATATATATATATATATATATATATATATATATTCACTGCAGTGAATTGAAGAGTAACCATCACCACCACAACCACCGCAACCAAGAAAGTGTAAAGCACCATCACCATTGCAAAATTCAATCAGTTTATTGTCTTTAAAAAAAAATATTATTGGAGTGGGAGAGTTACATTAATATGATTATATGAGGGAGAGTCCATTCGTGGAAGACATGTCTCTTGTAAGGAAAAGGCAGCAATAAGAGGAAGACAGCTCAGTGAAAGTGTAAGAGAGCTTGTTAAAACTAAAAATAAAAACATTCAACATAATAAGCAAGGTTTGTAACAAGGGTGAGATTTATTTAACGCTTCTATTATATTTCGGGAAAGGTTTCCCTTATCAAATATAAGATAGAAAATAATCGAAGAATTTAGAAAACAGGTGCTATTGTTGTCACAACACACCAGAATGGCTTGCTGGTAACAATACTTTTTCTCAACACTGTTGGTTTATTTTCCATGTAATACTTAACAAAGTGAAGATTTTCCAAAATATATTAGAAGCATTAAACAACCTGTGAAGGTGAGGATAAGCAGGAAATACCCAGGTTATCAATGCAGCATATTTAGGGGTACAACAGTGTAAAACAATTAGCTTTCATTTTTTTTTTTTTTCCTAACCTTTGTCTTGTTTGTTATAGTGAATGAAATTCTCTGCTTTTTAATATTGTACAAATGGTTAACTAACGAAATTATGTGGAATATACTATTCGATATATATAATAACTATTATTTTCATTCATAGCACCAATATAACAGTGTGTGATAAATTTGTACTAAAATATTACATTTATATAAATTTAAGGCACTTCCAGACTTGTAAGAAAAAGGATATTTTTAGAAAGTTAAGGAATTTACCCAAGTTTTGGCCAATTGTTTGGAAAGATATATATATATATATATATATACACACACACGCGCACACATGCATATATATATATATATATGCGTGTATGTGTGTATATATTTAATATATACAAAACTAGTAATGTCCTCTCCAACATATATTTGTGTCTATTTCACTTTTGTTATGTTTTTTCCCTACCACACATTGCAAATTACAAATTTCCTATTTTATTTCTTTCTCATTTTAAAATGTCTTAGGTCTCTGTCTCTGCACGTAGTCTTGAACTCCATTTAATATTTTACAAGTTTCCATGCAAAAGGGAAACTTTATATTCAACGTTTAACTTCCCAGAGCCCTAATATAAGCAGAAAACAGCAGATAGTTCTTCTCAAAAGCACCAAGATATCTTTCTGTTTTCATTAAATGGTTTGCCCTTCAAAAATGTGTGAAGCACTATGCATCTATATCTAAAAGGAAATACAACCCTAAACAAAAATATGCTAAAATTTTACAGTTTAACAGAAAACACAAAATATAATACAAGTTTAAAAAATAGACATATTTTAAAATAGGGAATGTAATTTACATGTCATAATAATAATCATAATAATAATAATAATAATAATAATAATGATTATGATAATAAAATAATTTATGATCATGATGAAAATGATTTTTTTTTTTTACTTTTTCCTTAACCATTTCAAGTACCAAATATCTGAATTTATTTTTTGGTAAGTCACAGACAAAACCAAGTAAAGAATTTTGGAATAGTTCAGATACAAAAAGACCAACTGAAGTTTTATAGTTTGCACGCACACACACACACACACACACATACACACATACACAGGCACACACATTGCATAGACATGCAGATGCACACACATACATGCTACACTCAGTGCAGGTACAGTTTTATGATGGCATATTGCAAGGAATCGGTTACCTTCACCAGTGCCATCAGCATTTGGTACTTGAAATGGTTAATAACAAACTTAACAAATATAACAACAAAAATTCAAGTGAAACATTTTAAACTAAGAGAAGGAAAGAAACTTCTTGAAGAATCTCTGGATGTGTGAAAGAAGTGGGGTGGGTGGAGGAGGAGGAGGAGAGAGGAGAAGAAGAAGAAGAAGAAGAAGAAGAAGAAAGAGCAAAGGACAGAAGAAGAATAGGATAAAGAGGGGCCATGAGCCAAAAGAAGGAGAGGAGAACAGAAGAGAAGAAAAATGGGGGGGGGGCAGAGTGCAGATGTTCTAAAAATGTCAATCCAGATTTATTCTTTGAAGAACATTTTCTGTAAATAATATACAAATAACATTTTAAGAAGTTAAAAGTTTTAAACTCCCTCACTGAAAGCCCAATTTATATGTGTGTATGTATATATATATATATATATATATATATATATATATATTAAATATATACTTTTATAAAACAAATTTTACAAAATATATAGTATCTGTTAACAGTCTTAGCCAAAAACTCACAGTTGAGTTTTTGTATATATATATGTATACATGTCTCTTAAAGGATAGAGCTCAAAATCAATGCATTGAAGATACTTTATTGCAGCAACAATTATAATAACAGAAACAACCACAATAAGCCAAACCTATGCACATTTCAATAGGGTATCCCGGAAAAATAAACCACATCATAAGATGTCTCGTAGTGTGTGTTTTGCTAATAATAGTATTGGTGATGGCAATAATGCGACCCTGATGAGATGGAGTATCCAGAAATTTGTAATATGTTGTAATTTGTTACAATATTTTACGAGACATCTTATGATGTGGTTTATTTTTCCGGGATACCCTATTGAAATGTGCATAGGTTTGGCTTATTGTGGTTGTTTCTGTTATTATAATTGTTGCTGCAATAAAGTATCTTCAATGCATTGATTTTGAGCTCTATCCTTTAAGAAACATGTATATATATATATATATATATATATATATATATATATATATATATATATATATATATACACATACACTCACAGATGTATGTTTGTATGCACATATATATACAATTGCAGAGTGAAAGGTGTTTATAAGCCATTTAAAAACACACAAAAACCATTGGATTCACTTCATCATTTAAATTTAATTTGCCAAAATATTTTCGTCGCTTTGAGACCGTGACCTGTTCACTGACAAAATTCTGTGCAGTACGGAATTTTGTCAGTGAACAGGTCGCGGTCTCAAAGTGGCGAAAACATTTTGACACAAATTAAATTTAAATGCTGAATGAAGTGAATCTAACGGTTTTTGTGTGTTTTTAAATGGCTTATAAACACCTTCCATGCTGCAGTTGTTTTTGTTTCAGCACACAATCTCAGATCAGGTCACTTGCTATGCAAGTATATCTCCCTATGGATATATATATATATTTCACAGAAGCATGTATATAAAGATGTATCTATATACACATACAAATATATGCATATAAGAATATATCTATACATACATAAATGTATATATATAAAGACATATATTTCTCTCTTTCTACATACATATATATATATATATATATATATATATATATATATATATATATATATATATATATATATATATATATACAGATAAAGAAATGTGACAACAGTTGCACACACATACAATTATATACATGTTTATGCTTCATGTGAGACATTTTCTTTTTCTTCACACAAATGACTAGAATTGTTGTTGAATTGTCATGGAGAAGTAAATTTTCATTCTACTCAACCATATTAATATAATAAACAGCAGTAATCAATTAACTAATTAGTTAATTAGTCCTAATATTTTAGAGAACTGTGTGCATTTTAATGTCCACTTTTCCATGCTTGTCTGGGTCAGGCAGATTTCACTGAGGCAGATTTGCTACCACTGGATGTCTTTCCAGTCACCAACTATTACTTGTTTCCAAGTAAGGTAGAATATTTCCCCATGGCCAGACATGTTTTTGCAATATATTGGAAATGAATGACACTGCTTATATGACAGTGACAATCCTTTACAGCTCTCATGAAATATGGATCCTAGGAAACGCACACATACGTACATATATGAAAGGCTTCTTTCAATTTCCATGTACCAAACCCATTGTGGTAAAAGACACTTGCTTGAGGTTCCACACAGTGGGACTGAACCCAAAACTGTGTGGTTGGGAAGCAAACTTCTTAACCACACAGCCACACCTGCACCTCTGGTGTTAGACAAAGCTTGTGTTATGTTGTTGTGTAGCCCTAGGTCAGTTGTGATTGAGCAGAATTATAATCAAAGGTAATCCAGCCATAACCATCCTGTCTTTTTTTAAGGAGTGTCTAGGACAACATTGTCCTGCTGAGACAGTAGAGAGATTTGACTGGTGTTTCTATTTAATCATGTAGCCACCTTGCTTGTGGTACATGAGATTACCCTAAGAGGGACATGTTATGAAGAGAGGGGGAGAGGGTGGAAAAGTAGGGGGATGGAGAGGAGTGGAAATGGGAGCAGAGGAAGATAAGGAAGAAGTATAGAGGGAAAATAGTACAAAACAATGAAACCTCGCTGCAGGCCCTATTTTCCCAAATGTTCATTTATCCCAGAACCAGGATTTAGGAGAGAAAGTTTGGACTAATCAAACACTGATTTCAAATTTTGGCACAAGGCTAACAATTTCAGGGGTGAGGGGAAGTTGGTTGAAGCCAGTCACGTCAACCCCAGGGCTCAACTGATCCTTATTTTGTCAACCTTGATTGAATGAAAGGTAAAGCCAACCTTGGTGGAATTTGAACTCAGAACGTAAAGCCAGATGGAATGTTGCAAAGCATTCTGCTCTGCCCACCGTGCAGACCATTCTGCTGGCTCACCACCCAAGTGGCTGTGTGGTAAGTAGCTTGCTTACCAAACACATGGTTCCGGGTTCAGTCCCATTGTGTGGCACCTTGGGCAAGTGTCTTCTACTATAGCCTCGGGCCGACCACAGCCCTGTGAGTGGATTTGGTAGAAGGAAACTGAAAGAATCCCGTCATATATATATATATATATATATATATATATATATATATATATATATATATATATATATATATATGTATGTATGTGTTTGTGTGTCTGTGTTTGTCCCCCCACCCAACATCGCTTAACAACCAATGCTGGTGTGTTTACGTCCCCGTCACTTAGCAGTTCGGCAAGAGAGACCGATAGAATAAGTACTAGGCTTACAAAGAATAAGTCCTGGGGTCGGTTTGTTCTACTAAAGGCGGTGCTCCAGCATGGCCACAGTCAAATGACTGAAACAAATAAAAGAATAATTACTAATTATTAAAATGGTTTAACATTAATCTCAACCCTTCAAGAAGGTGTGTGTTGTTCCCAGGACAACCCTGCTCAAACTGAGCTAAGATCAAGAGCATTCCTGCCATGACCATCCTGTCTTTTCAGCAGTATCAAGGACTACATTATTTAATGTGACCTTTTCATTTTCAAGATGATAGAGTGTGATTTGAAGGAGCTTTGACTGTTATTTCTAGGAAGTAGAGTGACCACATAGAAGCTCCACGTTGTTGTTGAGTCTTCTTGGTCAGCTCAGCTTGACCAAACACCAGAGTGAGGATCAGAGAAAAATATGGTTCAACATGGTTCAACAAAGCTGTAGAACAGTATTTCCAGCCATGGCGACCCTGTCAATATTGCATGTTGATCAAAGAATATAAAATTTAAAATCAAATGCCTTCCATTTTCAAGTCAATGGAAATATTTTCATTGAGTAAGAATGTCATTTTTCTGTGTGTGTGTGTGTGTGTGTGTGTGTTATTTTTTTACTACCCACAGAGGGGACAAACAAGGACAGACAAACAGATTAAGTCGATTATACCGACCCCAGTGCGTAACTGGTACTTATTTAATCGACCCCGAAAGGATGAAAGGTAAAGTCGACCTCGATGGAATTTGAACTCAGAACGTAGCGGCAGACGAAATACCGCTAAGCATTTCGCCCGGTGTGCTAACGTTTCTGCCAGCTCGCCGCCTTATTTTTCTGTGTGTGTGTGTGTTGGGTGTTTATTTAACAATCCAAGATATTACTGTTTTCTTCTCACAGGCCTCTTGAAAATACACACATATATATATAGGTATATGTGTATGTGTGTGTGTGAGAGAGAGTGCTTAAACATTGATGTGTATAACTGCAAGCTTGTTACCAGTTAAAATATGCTTGATGGTTATTCAAGCCTTTAAGAAGGTCATTCATTGAATTCTGTCATGGAGAAAATGTCTCATTGAAGACAAACAGCTGTAAACACACCAAGTCAGCTCACAGCAACCCTTAACCATACTACGGCATGCATGCGTTTCAGAGTGGTTATCACCTCTTCAGCAGCAGACACTGGAAATACATGCATGCGTCCAACAGTGTGGTTAGGTGGTTTTACATCCATTTATAAACAGTGAGAAATCTCCTCCACAACAAAATATGATTTTCGTCCAGGTTTGAATATGCTTCAAAATATATCTGAACTGGTAACAAGTTTGTATACACACACACACACATGCACATATATATGAGAGGCTTCCACACAGTTTCTGTCTACCAAATTCACTCACAAGGTATTGATCGGCCCAAGGCTACAGTAGACACCTTCCCAAGATGCTGTGTATTAGGATTGATCTCAAAACCACATGGTTACAAAACAAACTTAAGCACACACACACACACACACACACATGAGTATGTGTCCACATACGCATTTCATTTGGCTAGTAGGTCAAAAGGTCAGAGTGGACAGAATCTACCAGAGTACAAATACATTTACTAAGTATGTATTGATTGTATTGACCCTGGGGGAATAAAAGAAACAGCTGTACCCAGAAGAATTCGAACCGGACCAATATTTGATTTTAAAAATTCTTGGTCCAGTCCTCTAAGTGATTTTTATTAATTAGCCTCATTAATTAACTTCAATATTGATTATTTAGTTGGAATGTCAAGAAAGAGAGCTTTGTAAAGAATTAAAATAATAACAAAATAATATAAATAAAATCTTCCAAATTGCATATCTCAATGCACAAAGGGGGCAAGTTTTGAGAGAGTAAAAGGGTTGATAGTAAATAAAGCCCAGAATATGACTGGTATTTCATGTATTTTATCAACCCTTGAGGGATGAAAGGTAAAGTTGGCACCAATGAGATATTGAACTCAAACTGTCAATGGACAGAAATGATATTCTTAGAAAGTATTCGGTTATTTTCTTGACAGTTTCTGTCAATTTACCATTTTCATCTTATAGAAATCATCAGCTTTTGTTTATTTGTAAAATATTTTAAAATAATGGAAAAAAAAAATTTATATTTGTTTACTCCCCATGAGGAAATAATAAATTGATTGAGATCAAGAATGAATTCAAATTACATTATATAGAACAAGGAATCTGGTTAGTTCTCAACCGATAATGCAAAGATGGTAGGGATGAGAAAACAAGAAGGGATGGAAGAGTAGATTTCTATAGAGTTTAATAGATAAAAGATACCTCATTACTCTGCTACACTGGCTAAGTCACTAGAGCCTATGAGTTGTAACTTCCCCACCTGAAGTGAATAGGTTTCAGAGGTTATTTAGAAAACATAACAAATGTTTGTGGGATGAAACAGAATTAATGAGGGTTAACAAGTTGTGAATTATTTGTTATTTTGAGCTACACACACTCTGCCATTTCATCTTTACTATTTCAACAAAGATAATGTTTAAATAGCTTGATAGAAGAAGCAGGAGGCAGAGGAGTGGGTGGAGTACCAGAAATATAAAACATTTTTAGGCTTAGTGGGATTTGATGAAGATTGTTTATATCTATCTATTTATCTCTCTCTCTCTCTCTCTCTCTATATATATATATATATATATATATATATATATATATATATATATATATATATATATATATATATATATATACATAGTAGCTGTAGTAAATCACTGATAAAGTTGTTAAATTGACTCCTTCATTAAGGGCTCAGTAACCATGGCTTCATTTTTTTAGGATCTTCAAGATGGAATGGGGCAGAGAGGAAGAGACATTATATTCAGCCCAAAGATCTATCCCCAAAAACTTTCATCTCATCACATATCATTAAAGGTACCACAGACCCAAAAACACAGGAAGGGTCTTTCAAGCAAACTTCCACACCTTTTCAGTCTGCCCAGCTTCATTGTTAAGGCTTTGGGTCAACTAGAGGCTATGATAGGAGACACAAGGTGCTTCACAGTGGGATGGAACCCGAAACTATTTAGTTGAAAAGCAAACTTCTTAACTACAGAGCCACAACTCCAGCCCATACAAATTCCATTTCAAAAAGCAGAATTTGCTCTACAGTCAACTGATGTTTTAAACAGAACTGGTTACAACACTCAAAGAGTCTTGGATCTGGAGCACCAGGGAAGTTGCAATGCAGACAACAGCACAGAATGTGGCAGCAGAGGGACATCCAGGTGTCATGAGCTGATTGCTGCCAGGCCATCTTTGAGTGTCACAAGTTAAGGACTGAAACGCTTGCCTCAGGTGGGAGCTTCTTGGAAGACCTGCTAGTCTCCTTAGAGTCTCGTACTACCATTAAGATTAAAAAATTGATCAGAAATGTAGCATTGCCTTTTGATCTCTGATCATCCTGATTTCTAGAATTTTGCCCAATTATCATAAGAAATAAAAAGAATTAAAAATATCATACTCTTTTAGGGAGCTTGGTATATCATAGCTTAATGAATGTTAGTATTGTTGAAAACAGAATCTAACAGCCTCCCAATGTTATTTCCTGATCCCTTAAAAAATAGATTCCAGATAGCGAAAAGGAAGGAAAAGAAGTAAAAGGATTTGGGGACAACTTTACTTTTAAAGTGTAAATGGGGTTTGAAGTAGAACCAATATTTTTGGTACATCACAAACTTTTGTAGATTAAATATAATGTGAAATTAGGAACAGATTCTGTGATGATTTTTAATGGGTTTTTTCTTTTTTTTTTTGTTTCAAGTACAAACATAGATAGACACAGGGATCACAGTTGAAGGACTGATGTCAGAGGGAACTATTGAGAAAACTATTTTTTCATGGCTGGATTCTTAAGAGTGAGAGGAACTAATAATTATACTACTGAGATGATCACAGGTGAGGATAGGCTAGAAACTGAATTGGAGATAGCGAGTTTGGCTTCTTGGATTAAAATTGCCACTTTTGACAATCAAGTACCGGAGTGGTTGCATTGCTATGCCAGCACCTGTAATTCTAGCATCCGATTTCAGCTTCCTGCTTCCCAACATTCAAGAATATGATCCCAAAATGCTTAAACTGTTCCACTTGCTTTGGTGATGCAAAATGCACTGAGAAGACATTCTTGAGAGGACCAATGTCTCAGTCTTCACAACATTCTTTTTCATCCCTGCTCTGCAGCACTCAAATATTTCTTTGCATTGAGAGGTCACAGGTCCAGTATTACGGAGATGTGATTAGAATGTCACAGGAATGAAATGCAAAATGGATTCTTCAGGCTGAGCCAAACAGCAGAAGACCAAAGGGTAGACCAAGAATGAGATGGTTGGGTAATATCCATGATTCCAGTTGGTCATGCTTAGGAATCTCGGCAGAAAGTATAATGACAGCTGCCTCTGATAGGAGTCTATGGAGGAGGTGCATAAGGATTTTGTCTTGCAGCTCTTCCAGGAATTGTGGGCAGAGAAAACAGGTTGTTTATTGAGATGTTATAGAGACTGAGAGCCGTGGACTTGAAATGGGATCAAATGACATTCATGGCTTTCCCAAATTAACAATGGACATGAAGGAAAATTCTACAACTGAGAATAAAACCCTTGGCCTTGGTATGAGGTTAGAGTGACCATGTGTCTAACAGTTCAGTGACCACACCTCTCATGTTATGGTAACCAAACCATTGGGGTTAGAGTGACCATGCTTAGGTTAAAATAGCCATACCTGTTAAAGTAAAGTGACCATACCAGAGGTTACAGAGAGCATATTTCAGGTTGTAGTGACCATACCACTACGTTATAGTCATAGCTGTCAGGCTACAGTCACCATATCTTCCAGGTTATAGTGACCAACACAATTGAGATTACTCACAAGAATTAGTTTAGGGATATCTGAAGGACCAGTTTAACAGACCAAGGAACAGGGGGGAGAAAGGAGGAAGAGATGATGATGTTGATGAAGAGGAGGAGGTGAGAAGCCATTATCAGATTCCTTTGTTCTGTATAAAGTTTTAACTTAGAAAGAAAGAAAAAATAAAAATATAATTCGATATGGATTTTGAGTAAGAATATGGAATGGTAATAAATGGCACCACAAGATGCAAAATAGCTTTTTGTTTTTGTTTTTTTAGTATATTTTTTTTAAAACATATTTACAAAAAGAAAACAAGAATAAAAATATTTTCAAATAATGTCAATAACAGACGAAGCGTTGGATGCCACTGTTAAAATTTTGAATAGATAATATATACATACATATATAGTCATAAATGACAGAATATATATATATATATATATATATATATATATATATATATATTTGTGAGTGCATGTGTGTATATAAATATATATATATATATATATATATATATATATATATGCATGTATTTGTTAATGTTTGTTTTCTATGTTCAGCTCTAATAAAAACAATTTTACATTAATCTGGGGGGAGGGGGGGGGTACTCTATACTTCTGTAGAGTGTGAATTTATTATTCTTAAACAAGAATATTATTGACAGTAACTTCGAAGTCACTGCCAATGATATTTTTCTTTAAGAACGATATATGTGTGTTTGTATATTTATGTATACATACACACAGGTATATATGCATATATACAAAAAATATACAAATATATTCATAATATATATACATATATCAAAAACAAATTAATATCTATTTTATATATATATATATATATATATATATATATATATGAGGCCTGTCAAGAATGTGGAAGGAAAACCATTTCATGAATTGATTGATTGATTAATTAATTCATTATTGAATGGTTTTATATAAATTTGAATGTACAAACCAATGTATAGCGATGAAACAGTTCCTCTTGAAATGATGGTAACAACATAGTATTCATTATATATATACATATATATACATATACATACATATATATATATACATATACATATATATATATACATATATATATATACATATATATATATATATATACAAATATATATATGTATGTATATATGTATATATATACATACATATACATATATATATATATATATATATATATATATATATATATATACATATATATATATATATATATATACATATATATATATATATATATATGTGTGTGTGTGTGGAGAATGGAGCAACAAATACAAGAAAAAGCAACATTGTTGGACTACTTAGCCGTTGTTTTATTGTGTGGAGGTTATGTAATGAGTCGTTGTGGAGGTTGAGGCTATGTAGTGAGTCATTTTGTTTGTTTGCATAACATACAAAATGACTCACTACATAGCCTCAACCTCCACAACGACTCATTACATAACCTCCACGTAATAAAACAATGGCTAACTAGTCCAACAATGTTGCTTTTTCTTGTATTTGTTGCTCCATTCTCCACATAAATATAATTATAAACTACGGTTTAAGCAATAAATTACCTGCCTCTGGATGCCCTCTTCCCAAGACGGTACCCATACAGGTGATCCCCAGGAGTGCCTCCGGATTTAAACATCCCCTGGTTGCTTGGATGCTTCAGACTACCCCTGAAGGATCAAGGCAAGCCTATCACTTACCTATATATATATATATATATATATATATATATATATATATATATATACATACACACAAATATATATATAAACACACACACATATATATATATATATATACATACATATGTGTATATACACAACACACACACTCACACATGCGTGTTTGCATCTATGCATGCATTCATTTGTTTCAACATTTGGCTTTCCATGAGTCAGATGCCCTTCCTGTTTTGTTGACCCTTAACAAATGAGGGGGGGAGTCTCTTATTTCACAGGTCTTTGAAGGTACAAAGCCTGTGGATGATTCGTATGTGTGTGTGCTTGTGCATGCGCACATATATATATATATATATATATATATATATATATATACATACACACATGTATATGTATATATGCGTGTATATCTATATCTATCTTTGTATATATGTATATACATATGTGTATATGTATATATATATATATATATATATATATATATATATATATATATATATACACACACATACATATATGTATACACACACACATATATATCATCATTTAACACCCAACTTCCATGCTGGGATGGGTTGCACTATATTTGCATATCGATATGTTCATGTATAACGTGTGCATGTATATAACTACATATATAATGACATATATGTATACATGCGTGTGCGTGTATATATGTGTGTGTGTGTGTGTGTGTGTGTGTGTGTGTGTGTGTGTGTGTGTGTGTGTGTGTGTGTGTGTGTGTATGTACTTTGCTTTTTTTCTTATATTCTTTTTTTCATTTTTTAGTGAATAAAATTTCCAGATCATAGATAACAGTCAACTCTTAAAAATATTACATAGATCATCAACGACAATTTCTCGTTTTCACAACTCTCATAGTTCGTTAATTAACCAAGAGTTTACAGTAACCAAGACTGAAACAGAGATGGGAGTGGGAGTGGGGCAGGGGACGGGCATATGGAATATAATATCTTTTTGTTTGTTTATATTTTGTCATATTTCATTAGTTTTGCTTTTTAAATGCGAATGGTAAACAAGGATGGTTTCTGAAACGTCTTGGTTGCCTGAAGGAGAAATAAATTTCTTTAGAGTTAGAATCTTTCACATGAAAAAACATTAACATTATGCCATAAACAGCTCTATGTATCGGTTGCCAATGTTGTTTCGATTCCGTTCAGTAATGGCTCGCTCAGCTTCACAACGAGAACCAAAAGTGATGAGAGCATCACCGTTGGGGCGGCCATCTGTGTTTTGTTGGATCTGTACTGATTCTGGTGACACCTGCAATTCCAGAAAATGAAGATCATTAACAATAATGACTTGAATGGAAAGAATTTGAATGAATACCATTTCGTACAAAATAAGATTACCTTATCATTATTATTTTCTTTTGTTTTGTTTTGCTTTAAAAATGTTAGAATGGACAAAAATCTACTTTGAAGAACAGAAAAAAGCTTCACTACACCCAAGAAACATGCAAAGCAAGCAATTTGTAATAGAAGTGTGACATGTACCTGTGAGTTTCTTGACGAACTCTGCTACAAGAACCAAAATTAAAAGAGAAACAGCTGTTACATTTTTAAGGGTTGGAAAACAAAAGAAATAAGAAGAATTCAGACACTTTACAATCCTTCACCAAGCCAGCAGGTTTCTTTCTCTTGTTTTTTTTTTTTTTTTATACATTTAAAAAAAAATTGTCTCAGAGTGAAAAATTTTACAAAATATATTTGCTCCTAAAACAATGCCAAGTTGGCTGATTAAAACCAACTGAGGTTCTTAATCAGCCTAGGTTAATCCCAATGAAATATTAAACCACCTGGATATTAGGATTAGTTCATTTCTTCCCTTGTAAGTTAATTAACAGCCATACATATATAATTTTATTGAAATAAAAAAAAAAAAACCAAACATCAATTAAAAATAATTTGGCAGTGGGTGGGGGTCACCCTGAAGAAATAATTAGTGGAGTTACCCAAAAGATATGATTTAGTGGAACAGGGGTCACCAGGGGTAAGTTTTGTTGAGAAACTTTTGTTTGTTTTAGTAGAATTTTCCCCACAAAAGCAAAAAATTTTTAAATAGAAAATAAAAATGAAGCAGAATTTTATTGGACTTCTCATTGAGTGTATGTGAATATCTAACTGGGACCCCATTGGTTAGAACGATAAAGGGTCCGGTTGATCCAATCAAAGGAAGAGCCTGCTCATGAAATTAACATGCAAGTGGCTGAGTACTCCACACACACACACATTCACCCTTAACATAGTTCTCAATGAGAGTCAGCTTGATACGGAATGTGACAAGGCTGGCCCCTTTGAATTACAGGTACAGCTCATGTCTGTGAGCAGAGTGTACTGGAACATGAAATAAAGTGTCTTGTTTACAGACACCACTGGGAATTGAACTCACAGCCTTATGATTGTGAGCCAAATACCCTAACTATTAATCCATGCATCCTCTCTAGCAATGTGCATGTATACATTGGGGGTAGATATACAGGGTTGGCCAAAAGTCACCCGACAGTAAATCGAAATTCCATAAATACTACCTGTATTTCCGTATTGATTCTAATGGGAAAATGGTGTCTCTCAAGAAGGACTTCAGTTTGAACAATTCCCAGGATGTTTCATATTTAGATGCTTTTATTAAATTCATTCAGTTCTTGGAATTAAATGGTTTTGATTTACTGTCAGGTGACTTTTGGCCAAACCTGTACATTGCAGTCTTTTACAGAATAGAAAATAGTAAAGGAATAGACAATCATGCCATTTTAGAAACGAGTGGCACTTACCTCAGGGAACCCTTGGAAGAAGTTGACAATGTCTTGGACAGATGAGTTATAGGGAAGCCCTCTCATTACAACAACAGATGGACCATTTTGAGCATAGTAGGTCTGTGGGGAAACGGGTGGACTTGGGTACCAGTAAAAGACAGGAGGGTAATATGAAGGTCGTGGAGGCAAGTGTGCCAAAGTTGGATGGGGAAAAGAAGGTACAGTTTGTGGAATAGGACTGTAAGGAATTACTCCTGTAAGTGCATTTGGTGTTGGAATGAGAGAAGTGCCATCTAGAAAAAGAAAAACATACAAAAATAATGGTTCAGGAGTGAGATAAAATTCAAGGCAAGACTATAAGGATGAAGAGGAAGTAAGTGAAGAATATGGTTATCTTAGACATTGTTTGTAAAAGACTTTCTAACCAGAGCCTTTAGAGCAGTGATTCTCAACCATTTTTTGCCTTTGGACCAATTTGATTCCTGTTCTACTCTAAGGACCCTCACAGCCAGTCGTTTAAAAAATTCCCATTATATTTTTTTAGAATTGAATATTATTAAAAATTGTATAAAAAAAAATTCAGTTTTATATTTGAGAGATGAAGAATTCTGTACATTATTTACATTTGACGGATATTTGTCCTCATCTTGTTTGTTGTTAACACGTTTCGGCTGATATACCCTCCAGCCTTCATCAGGTGCCTTGGGGAAATTTCGAACCTGGGTTCTCATTCCTAAGGTATTTTTCGATATTGTTGTTGTTGTTGTTATTATTATTATTATTATCATTATTATTATTATTATTATTCAAGTCACAACCTGGAATCAAACTTGGAATCTTGGGGTCAGTAGCCCATGTTCTTAACCACTACGCCCATGGGGTTAGTAGCCCACACTCTTAACCACTACACTCATATGCCCACAGGCATATGGCATAGTGGTTAAGAGCGCGGGCTACTAACCCCAAGATTCCAAGTTCGATTCCAGGCAGTGATCTGAATAATAATAATAATAATAATAATAATAATAATAATAATAATAACATCAGAAAAATACCTTAGGAATGAGAACCCTGGTTCGAAAATCCCTCAGGACACCTGATGAAGGCTGGAGGATACATCAGCCAAAACATTGTGTTTACAACAAACAAGATGAGGACAAATATCCGTCAAATGTAAATAATGTAAATAAAAAAAAATTGTTAAGAACATTTTGTGTACTGTAGAAATATAACCAGTTTATTGCACATAATTTTAAACAACAAAATTTTATGTGGGCCATGGTTGAGAAGCACTGCTTTGGGGAGAGGAAATATAAGGAAAATAATGTTAGCTATAGAATACTGGGACTACAAATAATTGTTACATGAAAAGCAAGTCTTCAGTGCTGTTGCTATCCCATGATGTAATAGTGTAGGATTCCAACCATCTTTGGTTATAAATATCTAATATATCACATCTATGTTGGAAATGGACTGCATTTGCCAGAATATAAGACACCCATATTCTATAAGGACATTTTGTGGAAATAGCAAATCTATTATATATTTTGTTGTACACTAATTGAAATATATTTCAAAGTGGTTTTTGTAGGGGAAAATGTATGATTCTCTACAGGTAAATACAATATTCTGATAGTATACTAAAATAAGGTATGGAACCATAAATTGATCATAAACTGTTATGAGAATACCTTGTGTTAACTTTATCTTGTTTCAGATCAATTGTATAGTATGCATAATAATAACATCGAAAAATACCTTAGGAATGGCTCCCTAGTCTATGGCACTGGGTGCCCCATCCTTATTATTGCTACAATAGACCCAGGGCCATTTTTGAATACATTCAAAAGCAGAAACTGCCTCTTTTATACATCAATAAATACTGCAGAGTCAAAAGATGGTATGAAAGTTCTTTGTCTTACGTGGAGGTGCAAACATTGGACGTGGCATTATGGGGGGATGAGATGGAAGAATGGTTGGGACGCCGTTGGCCAAGACAAGGTTCATGTCGTCTGCAGAGCACTGAATGACATCTATGACACGCTTCTTGTTAGAAAAAATCATAGGTTTTTTGTGTTTGTTGATGCCTGTGATGTGTGCTGAATCTTCAGAGTTCATTTGGATGAAAGCTTCTCCAGAAAGTTCACCCTGAAGGAAAAAGAGGTTTAAAGATACAGACTACAAATTGGCGGTATTTCTTTTTATCAAAGACAGAATGTAACATTACCAATGTCATTTTAATGTTCCCTTTTTCATGCTTGTATGGGTCAGACAAAATTCATTGAAGCAAATTTATTTATGGCTGGATGCTTTTTCTGTCACTAACCTTCACCTTATTTACATTTGACAGATATTTGTCCTCATCTTGTTTGTTGTTAACACGTTTTGGCTGATATACCCTCCAGCCTTCATCAGGTGACTTGGGGAAATTTCCAATCTGGGTTCTCATTCCTAAGGTATTTTTCAATGTTATTATTATTATTCAGGTCACTACCTGGAATCAAACTCGGAATCTTGGGATTAGTAGCCCGCATTCTTAACCACTACGCCATAATGATAATAACATCGAAACATACCTTAGGAATGAGAACCCAGGTTCAAAATCTCCACAAGACACCTAATGAAGGCTGGCAGGTATATCAGCCGAAACGTGTTAACAACAAACAAGATGAGGACAAATATCCGTCAGATGTAAATAATGTACATAATTCCTCATCTCTTAAATATAAAACTGTATAACCTTCACCTGTCTTTAAGTTAGATAATACATGACAGTTTATTACTGGTTTCACAGACATGAGCAAATATTTTGTTTGCTGAATCATATAAACAAGAGTTATCACTCCTGTTTAGATCCGTTGATCTGGGGGTAGCTTTGACTGATGAGACAGTAACACATTGGATCACAAAGAGTCTCAAAGACGGCTTACTTCAATGAACACACATTGTCTGAAAGGAGAAGTTGTTCTCCCAAATCAACACACAACAGTAATTAACAACATATTTCTATTCTTAATATGCTGAAATGTATTAAGAATGAAAATGACTGTCATTGTTGCGCTTAAATAAATTATGATAAAAAGATTTACTTCAGATATTATTGTTACAAAAACAGAACCAGGTTGAAGTAGGATGAAATTAAAAAGTTTTGCTTCACTGAACCACTACAAAGACAGCAGACAGAAACGAGGAGAAAATATATTAAGGAAAGTAAGTGCATGCGTGGCTCTGTGGTAAGATGCTTACTTCTCAACCACATGGTTCCAGGCTCATTCCCACTGCATGGCACCTTTGGCAAGTGTCTTCTACTATAACCTCAGGCCAACCAAAGTCTTGCGGCTGGATTTAGTAGACAGAAACTGAAAAGAGCCCATTGTGTGCGTGTATATATATATATATATATATATATATATTCTTTTTTACTTGTTTCAGTTATCTGACTGCAGCCATGCTGGAGTACCGCCTTTAGTTGGACTTATTCTTTGTAAGCCTAGTACTTATTCTATCGGTCTCTTTTGCCAAACCACTTATTTATGGCGACATAAACACACCAACATCGGTTGTGAAGCGATGGTGGGGGGACAAACACAGACAAACAAACATACACACACACACACACACACACACACATACACACACACACACACATATATATGACATGCTTCTTTCAGTTTCCATCTACCAAATCCACTCACAAGGCTTTGGTTGGCCTGAGGCTATAGAAGACACTTGCCCAACATGCCATGCAGTGGGACTGAACCCGGAACCATGTGGTTGGGAAGCAAGCCACTTACCACACAGCCATGCCTGTGCCCATATATATATACATATATATATATATGAGTGAGTGTATTTGTGTCTGTGTTTATCTCCCACCATCACTTGACAAGAGGTGTAACTTACTGGTTCGGCTTACATCCCTGTAACTTAGTGGTTCGGCAAAAGAGACTGATAGAACAAGTATCAATCTTTAAAAAAAAATAAGTACCGGAGTCATTTCATTTGACTAAAATTCTTCAGAGCGGTGCCCCAGCATGGCTGCAGTCTAATGACTGAAACTAGTAAACAACAGAAGATAATGAAAGAAAACATGAAGAGCAGAAATAAGAGGCAGGCAGGGAGAAGGGGACGGACAGAGATGACCAACACAGAAAAAAGGTTAAGGCAAAAAGAATGGATAAAGAGAGAAGAGAGTGAAAATTAGGGGTGAAGAGGACCTACTCACATTAGCACCATAAACCATATGAACTCCTTGATAAACAATAAATTGGGAATATTCCCCAAGGTAAGTCAAGATATCAGTGACGTGGGCCCCAGTGGGAAGGTTTCGTAACCGTATGCAGTCGCGCTTGCGAGATGCAGAAATCATGTTGTGCGGCACCAAAGGCCCAGACGTTGGATGTGTGGCTATCAGTGGTGGAAGAGTAGTTTCCTGTTGTTCAGGGTTCCTTGGGTCCATGCTACGGTTTAGCACCTACAACAAACAAAACAACATGGTATAGAGATTTATCTTGGTTAAACTTAGCCAGGTGTCTTGTAGCATTTGGAGGAAGTTCCTTCTTCTATTAGTAAACATTTTACAATAAGTAATTGTTACATTATGAACTCTCTGACATTCAGTGCAACTGTTTCGCTTTTTTTTCTGAATCCTGTTGGTTCTTTTAAAGGTCGAGTTAGCACCACTTTCTTTTGAAGATCTTAGCAATTAACTTAGAGTCACAATGCGCCTGATGACTCGGCGAGTAACAAATTAATCTCAGAGTTGCAACAGACTAGATATAATAGAAATAGTATTGGTTTCAAAATTTGGCTCAAGGCCAGCAAATTTAAGGGAGAGGGCTAGTTGATTACATTGACCCCGGAGCATAACTGGTACTATTTTATCCCACCCCCTCCAAATGATGAAAGGCAAAGTCAACCTCGGCGGAATTTGAACTCAGAACATAAAGACAGACGAAATACCGCTAAGCATTTCGCCTGGCATACTAACAATATTTTTCTACTCTAGGCACAAGGCCTGAAATTTTGGGGGAAGGGGCCAGTTGATTAGATCAACCCCAGTACGCAACTGGTACTTAATTTATCAACCCCAAAAAGATGAAAGGTAAAGATAGATGAAATACTGCTAAGTATTTCGCCTGGCACGCTAACATTTCTGCCAACTTACTTAAATAGAAATAATATTAATCTCTGTTATGGTATTGACTTTGCTTTTTTCCAAACAGTCAACATTAAACAGATATATGTCTGTGGTTGTGTGTATTTAGAACCAGCAGTCCCTGTCAACAAATATGATCTGGTAATATGCACCATGCTTTCACTCATTGTTTTAGGTGCCTGTATAGTCATGAGCAGTCATAAGACACCTTGTTGACCCAGTCACCCTTTAACCCAGCAGCATGTCCAGGGTGTGACAGCTGGAGGAAGAGAGAGAGAGAGAAAGAGAGAGATGCATTTCTTGTTGGACAGATTGGAACAATATAAAATGAATTGAACCTTTGCTCAAGGGTACAATGCACTGAAGCCTGGTCCTAAAATTGAAGACTTGACAGAATTACAAGCTGAATAACCTAACCCATAGGCCATGCATCTTCACACACACTCACACAGACAAGCAGATCTGTAGAAGCATGTGTAATTTTCTGAGATATTTTGGACATCAAAATATGAAAACATGAAGTTTCCACTTTTTTAAGTAACCTTAGATATAGTACCTGAAACTTTGGTATGAAATCTTCAGTTTTCAATACCAAATATGGTAATTTAAAATGAAGTCATCATCATCATCATCATTTAACATCTGCTTTCCATACTGGCATGGGTTGGATGGTTTGACTGAGGACTAGCAAGTTGGGAGGCTGCACCAGGCACCAATCTGATCTGGATGCCCTTCCTAACGCCAACCACTCAGAGAGTGTAGTGGGTGCTTTTACGTGCCGCCAGCATGGGAGCCAGTCAGACGGCACTGGCACTAGCAATGTTTGAATGGTGCTTTTTATGTGCCACCGGTACAAGTGCCAGTCAGGCGGCACTGGCATCTACTATGACTGCTATTTCACTCAGTTCAACAGGTCTTCACAAGCACAGCATATTACCCAACGATTGAAGGGTGCTTTTAAATGGGCCAGCTATGTGACACCGGCATCGGCCATGACTACAATCTCACTTGTCTTGCTGGGTCTTCTCAAGCATGGTATATCTCCAAAGGTCTTGGTTGTTTGTCATTGCCTTTCCGAGGCCCAACGTTCGAAGGTCATGCTTCAAAGTAAATAATAATAATAATTTTACTAAACATACCAGTTCTTCTACTTTTTTCTAATCAGGTATTTTAGTCAGTAATAGCTACATTAAACCAGTTCTCAGGAAATATTTCACATAATTTCTACGGGAGTTGACTCTTTTATGACCAGCTATTTTTCACAGAAATTTCAAACTAAATAGAAATCTTTTCATTGAAATCTATCCTACATTATATATTTTTGTTCTGATTATCTTGTTTTTATCAGGTTTTTATTGTGAAACTTGATGTAAATATTTTCTTTGTAACAACAACCCAACCTATTTTCTGAGTCAACAGTCGTGGAAGGGTTATTCAGTGGCTGAACTGGGACAGCAACTCGCTTACCTGCTGTACTTCGGCCATTGTGCTTTTGAACAGCTCGATGTAGCGTGTTCCCATCGTGTCCCGGTGTTTCTTAAGTGCCTTGGAAGCTTCTTCTTCTGAACTGAATAAAACAAAGGCATCTCCAGTCGATCGACCATCTGGGTAATAGACAAACAGGATGCCTTCTTCTCCATCCAGGACATTGCAAGGATTAGGTTCTCGGGTAAAAAATTCCAGCTACAAGAAAAAAAGAAACAAAGGAGATTCAGAATATATTATAAAAAGGAAAATTAAAGGGTGTGGGGTAAAGAACAAAAGAAAGCCAGTCTGATTGTATGAGTTAATGCTATAAGAAGCCCGCTTTCACCTGAAATTGTTAACACACTAGCACAGATCCAGGTTATTTAGAAAGTATATCTGCAATGATGTCAGCTTGTAAATCAAGAGTTTATATTTAGAGGGGCCGTTATTATTGTTGAACAAAACAAAACACCCTTGTAGTTTATTTCCAAGAAAGACAAGCATTAATCGATAAAAACAAAAAGGATTATCAGAAACAGAAGAGAATACACCATTTTATTACATAGGACAACCGTATGTCTCAGAGAGGAGGCTTATAATGTTGAGGTCATTAAAGATAAGTTGGATAACAAGTTAATTCATTGAAGCTGTTGGAATTTTATGAGATGAAGAAATATAAACGCTCTTTTCATGGTCCCTTTCCAGAAACAAAAAAAAAGGATGAATTTCCTCTCATTCTACTATACGGACTTTATTCTAGATATTCCATCTCTATATAAATATTTTTACATTTCTTGCCATCTGGTGTTTTTTTCTATTTCCATACTCCTATCAATGTACATTGCCTACATACATATACATATATATATATATATATATATATATATATATATATATATATATATATATATATATGCATGTGAGTGTCTAAGTGACCCTAAGTAAGGGAAAAGAGGCACTAGTGTATCTGTCAGCAGAGTGGGTATATTATTCGAAATCTCCATTATTAAATATTAAATCTCCATTACGGCTGGTCTTACCAATCGGTTTTGCGTAAAGAATACCAGGGAGTGTTTGGTAACAATCCGATTATATAACTTTACACTCATCAGCGTTAGTCAATATGGAAGGGACTATCGACTCTCTTCTATATCGGCTAACTCTGATGAGTGTAAACTTATATAATCAGATTGTTACCTAACACTGCATTGTATCCATTACACGAAACCGATTGGTAAGATCAGCCATGTTGGATATTTAATATTATATGTTTCAGATGATATGTGTGTGTGTGTGTGTGTGTGTGTGTGTGCATGTGTGTGTGTGTGTGTGTGTGTGTATCACATGATCAACAAGATTATTGGATGTTGTTATACATTGCTGGTCACAATGCACTTTGTATTGTTTTAGCTTTTGAATGATGCCACCCTGTTGACAAGGCAAAATGGCTAACATTCTATCAGATTGGATAGTGTGCTTGATTAAAAGTACAGTACTCTATTCATTCCTCTGTCTTTCGTAATGTAATTCTTGATATTAACCACTCCTAACATAACCTAAACTTAGTGTCAGTACCTATAGACAATCGGCTTCATCGGACCGATGTCCACCCACCTTTTAGTCCGTAGAACCAAGGTAGGAATGTATGTATAATGTATTCTCCCTCTGCATTATCTTTTGCTAACACATATTTTAACCCCTCATATTCTTGTATCCCAATGATTTTTAGTTAACCCCTTTTGATACCAACCTGGCTGAAACCACCTCTGGCTCTGAGTACAAAATGTCTGGTTTTCATCAGTTTTGAATTAAAATCTTCCACCAAATCTTAGTCTGAATTTATGTTCCTAACACTAGTTGAATGGTAACCAAGTTATTTTACTAAATTCTTTGTTATATTTAAAGTAATTGAAAGAAACACAGACCATCTCAACAGAAATACAGTAACGAAAGGGTTAAACCCAACAGACATTCCTGTTGAAAATCATCTCAAAAGATTATCAAACAACAAACTAACCAGATTGAGGACCAAAATATTAAAAAAACAACCAAAGTATTAAAAAACAAAAGTAATAAAGGTCTCAGACCATTTTGCAGCAATGGAAGGAAATGGAATTTAACTGACCCCTGCAAGAATCTGGATAATGAGACCGGCATCAAATTTTCGTACATTCTACATAGTTTCAGTTCTTTAGTTTATTTCAGACTTCCCAGTCAAGACCATGCTGGAACATCCATCATTATTGTCTTCCAAAATTATCACTTACACCTGATAAATTTTAATGAACTCCTGTGGCTAACAAACTCTTCATGATCAATAATTATGTAATTAATTATTTCTTACAAATAGTTTCTTAAATTTTTGATGATAAAGAATAGAGCTGAGACCAGTTAATTCCTGTTCATAAATTATTGAACTATTCTCAGTAAAATAAATAAATAAATAAATAAATAAACGAGAAAGAAATGGTTTTATTCTGAATTTACTGTTTGAAAAGTATCTGCTAAGTAACATAATTAATGTTTTGGTCATATTACGATTTAATTAACTCACTCTTTGACATAACTAATCCCCTGGTCACATCATGACATAATTAGTTCATTAGTTACTCACATAATATAATTGACCCTCTGGTTACACAGTGATATTAATTTACCCATTGATCAACCTACAGCTTAATTAATTAATTCCCTATTTACATTGGTTATTCTTTGACATAACTCACTGATCACTCTAAGATGTAATTAAAACCTTAATCACTCTAGATAGGATTAACCCATTAGTCACTCTTTGTCATAATTAACTCATTGGTTATTCTAAGACATAAATAACCCACTGGTCACTCTACAATATAACTACCTCATTGGTAATGGTGCAATTATATACAATGACCACTCCTTGGTCATTCTACAATGTAGTTAACCGATTGATCACACTATTATATTTATACTATTTTGGAGCTATTAGTTATCACTATCTATTTACTCTTACATTGTTATTTGTAGTAATAAACTGGTGAATTCCCAGGCAGTATTATATTTTTAACACTGTGGACACTGCCAGATTGAATGGTACTGCCCAAGTGTCAAAACCATAATGCCCTCTGTTTGGGCAGCTGATGATGGGAATGCACATATGCAAGATTGTGAATTTCTTATATCTTAGTTTTGTTATTCTGGGTTATTCTTCATTTTTGTAACCTAATTAAGCTTGGACAGTACTTAGATTTTGGTGTCTAGTTTTGAGAGATTCTGTGGCATACAGTTAGCTCAGTGGTCACTCTATAACTAGCTCACTAACCTAATTATCCACTGGTCACTATGATGCAATTAACTCTCAATCATACTATATAGCATAGTTAACCTATTTGTTACTACTCTTTGACATAATTAACCTCAAGACACTCTGATATAATTAACACCCTATTCACATTATGATTTGCTTAATTGTTGAGTGATAGAAAAATGGAAAGAGTAAAAATATCACTTTTAACCAAAAAGGTCAGTTTAAATTCCTGTCAGTTATGAAAAGCTGATAGATCACAGTTCCAGTAGATATTGCCAATAAGGCTCAATGTGTCAGAAGCTAAATACACTTCACTTGATAATGAGTAAAGCATCAAAGAAACTTCGTTAGTCAATCTATCTGCAGTGATTTTAATATTCTATCAAAGTCTCTAACAAAAACGAAAGAATATTATTAAGAAAATAATCCTCTGCATAAAGAAATAGGTATTTGGTGTATAAAAACATTTACCTCTATAAAAATA
>NC_142930.1:164685670-164704861 GCF_046866305.1 Octopus bimaculoides
ATGGATTCCTAACTTACATTGCTTAAATTGAATACAGTGTAGCAGGATTGCAGTTATTTCTAAGCACCACAACATCATGCCACACCATAAACTGTAAAATATCAAACAATCTTATAGAAAATGGGAATAATAGCCATGAGACTAGAAACTGCCTCTTTATGAGTCAGCATACGTAAAATGCATTGAATAGAATGTGTGTGTGTGTGTGTGTGTATAGACAGAAATACAATTATGAGGTCAAATGCAATTATAAAGGTTCGTTCTCAGAGAAAAAAATTGTAAACGTGAGAAAAAACCTTTGTATTGGAATGCAGCTTTAATGTTTGATTGTTTTCTTTAACTCATTCGAAAGGACATCTTTGTATTCTAAATAAGATGAAAAGATAGAGGGAGAAAAATAGAGAGGAAGATGGATAGTTAGTGGGAGAAAGGTAGATAGATAGTGAGAGAGAGAAAGAAAGGTAGATATATAGTGAGAGAGAGAGAGAGAGATGTAGAGAAAACAATGAATTGGTGAAAGAAACAGACTGAGTTGTCAAGAAGAGGGTCATTTACCGGCCTCAGTCATAGAACTGAAGCCAAATGAAGACCCATTTCAAGGTTTTAAGTCAATGATGTTTGGTATCTGTTCTTAAACAAGGCTGGTGTTTGTGTTTATTGGTTTCTTTTTATCAAATTACTTTGAATAATTGTCAAATGAGTTGTTTGCTTGAGTAATTAGTAACATTAAGCTCAGAGTAATGATTCTTGAAGCTACAATTTCTGATAAAACAAACAAGTTCTACCTTTTTGGTTTAAAAGCATTTATTTTCTTGTAAACACAAGAATTCACCATACCACACACATGCACACACGCACACATGCACACACACACACACACAATCATCATCATCATCATCATCATTCTAACATCCACTTTTCTTTGCATGCATGGGTTTGAGTTTATTGAAGCAGATTTTCTATGACTGGATGCCCTTCCTGTCACCAACACTCACCTATATCATCATCATCATTGTCATTTAACATCCACTTTCCATGCTGGCATGGGTTGGATGGCTTGACTGAGGACTGGTGAGCCAGAAGGCTGCACCAGGCTCAATCTGATCTGGAAACGTTTCTACAGCTGGATGCCCTTCCTAACACCAACCACTCCAAGGGTATAGTGGGTGCTTTTACGTGCCACCAGCACGAGGGCCAGTCGGGTGGTTCTGGCAATGACCGTGCTCAAATGTTGTTCTTCATGTGCCGTTAAGGCGACACTGGCAATGATCATGCTCGAATGGTGCTTTTTACGTGCCACTGGCATGGGAGCCAATCTATGGCCCTGGCAGCAATCATGCTCAGATGTGCTTTTAACGTTCCACTGGCACAGGTGCCAACCAGGCAGTGCTGTCATCGGCCACGTCAGCAATTTCGATTTTGATTTCACTTGCCTCAATAGGTCTTCGCAAACAAAGTCTATAAGTGATATTTCTTCATGGGCAAAGATAATTTTGCAGAATATTGGAAATGAATGACGCTGCTTGTATGACAGTGGACAATCATGTAACATCAAGACAAGATGACAATAACACACACACACAAAAGGCTTCTGTCAGTTTCCATCAACCAAGTCCACTCCCAGCAGAAACACTGGCACAAAGTGCCATGCAGTGGCAAACTTCTTAACCACATAGCCATGTCTGTCTCTCAGCTCTCCATAAATGAGAGGGTCAACCACATTGTTCAGGGTTCAGTCCCACTGCATGGCACCTTGGGCAAGTGTCTTCTTCTATAGCTCCAGGCTGACCAAAGCCTTGTGAATGGACTTGGTAGACAGAAACTGAAAGAAGCTTGTAAATATATCCTCACCATTATCATCCTTTAATGTCCATTTTCCAGCTTGTGTGTGTGTGTGTGTGTGTGTATGTTCGCATGCGCGTGTGTTCCCCCACCACTACTTGTCAAATGGTGTTGGTTTATTTACATCCTCATAACATTGTGATTCTGTAAAAGGGACCAATAGAATAAGTACCAGGCTTATAAAAAGACTAAAAATTCGAGGCAGTGCCCCAGTATGGCCACAGTCTAATGACTGAAACAAATAAAAGAAAAAAGAAAAGAGATAACAATGTTTATAAATAATTTCAGACTTTCTGGAATGTACCAGAACAAGTGGTTTGAAACTTTTTATTCCAGCATACTTTGGTGTACCCTTGACAAAGAATATTGGATATCACAAAATAGACAAATAGTGGAAACCATGAAACAATCTGTAATTTGTAGTAAAGATTGTTTGCCAACATAACATGCCAGTCCTGGTTTAGGATGAATGTTGCTGTAATTTAGCCCCAGGAGATATTGTCTCCAGCTGGGACACGATCTTTCGAACAAGGGAATGTAAGGACACAGATCGTGTCATATAACCAGTTGGAGACGACATCTCCTGGGGCTAAATTATAGCAACATTTGTCCTAACCAGGACTGCCATGTTATGTTGGCAAACAATCTTTACTACAAAGTACTGTTGTTGAATGTCTCACGTTGTGAGATTTAGAAATAGTAATTTTCTAATCTGTAATTTGTTGTCAATTAATTATAATTAACTGGAAGTCATGACTTCCAAACAAATCTCTTTATTAAAAATACTCTCTCTCTCTCTCTCTCTTTAGGTATCAAGTCCAGAATGTTGGACATAGGCAGTCATGTCCTGCCACCACTCCCTGTTCTTTGTTTCCTGTAGCACTTCCACTTCTTCCTGGTGTTCAATGCTTCTCTCTTCCAACCAGTTCGTCAAGTTTGACATCCTTCTCCCTCCTCTGCTTCTTTCCCCACCAATCTTTCTGGTCATCCCTAAATTCTCCAGGCCCTCTTTCCTCATCACATGACCAAGAAATCTCAGTTGCTTGGCCTTTATCTCTTGAAGCAGTTTCCCACTTACTGCAACCTGGTCTCTCCATGTTATCCTCAATATTCCCCTTATGAACCACATTTCCCAGCTCTCAAAGCCCCTTCTCATTTCTGACAGTATAGACAATGCCTCACTTCCATTCATTAATACAAGGTAGACATAGCAGTTCAAATTACAGATTTTGATCTTGATGCTCAGAGTATGGTTTCTCAAGATGTTTTACAAATTTGAGAATGCAAATTCTGTCAGCACTATTTGTCTTTTGATCTCCATCACACATCTTCATCTTCTGGGATGAGAGTTCCAAGGTAGTTAAAGGACAACACCGGCTTAATGATTCAATTGTTCCCTTTCAGCATGCACTTTGGGTTTCCCTTCTTTGTCCCCACCACACACTCTCTTTCCTTGCCATACCAGTCGATGAATTTTTTATTTTTTAAATATTGTTTATTCAATGTAAGACAAATGCCATTGAAAAAATTTGGTTGAGACAATTTCAAACTTCCAACATTTTTATAAATATATATCTCAGTAATTTCACTTGTATAACCCTATATTTTCTCTGCCATTTACGTCTATGTCCCTCACATACTGTCTATCCCCGATGAGTCTCACCCCCACAACTCATCTTCCTAACATGCTCCTCCTCCCTATCTCCCACTCTCATCAACCTACCTATTCACTCACCCTGTCCAATCTTCTGCACCACTCCACTTATATTTATTTCTTTATTGCCCACAGGGGGGCTAAACATAGAGAGGACTCCACTTATATTCTCCACCCCCAAACACATATTCATGACCAACATCTCTCTCCCTCTCTCCCTCTTTCTCTCTCTCTTTTTCCAACGGAGCAGCCATGTATCACCTCTGCTGCAAGACAGCTGCTCCTGTCTCTCTATCATACATTAACTTCTCATCACCTGCTGTAAAGCCATCTCTCTCAATACTAACCCTACCTCCCACTACAATCAGCTGATGGGGTTCTTGTCTTGTAAGTTACTTGGTGACCTCACAAGTGCTGGTCCCACATAAAAAGAACCCAGCACATTCAGTAAAGTGGTTGGTGTTAGGAAGGGCATCCAGCCATAGAAACCATGTGGATCTTCACATAGGTCTTCAAAGGGGTCTCAGGGAGAAGTGTACCTCCCTTCCTGAGCTAGGTTTCCATCACAGTTCTTAAAAATCGTGGTAAAGGCTTTGGTCTCGGGGACCACTCATGTCTAGAAACTGAGGTTAGGGGTAAGCAAGGGCATGCTCCCCATAGAAAATCCAGCTCCAAAAAAGGCCTCATGATAGCAAAGGAGAATGGGCACCAGCCAACCCAAAGGTTGGGGTGGGCTGCACCTGCCTACCTCAGTTGCTATGGCATTGAGGTAGATCCAGCTACCCCCGTTAACGGGGACAAAACCCAGATTTAAAAAACTGGATGATGATGATGATGATGATGATGATGATGACATAGTCCTCTACCTCACTGGCCACTGTTGAGCCATCCAACCCATGCCAGCATGGAAAACACTAAAAAGTGATGATGACGATGATGATGATCGTCGTTTGAAAACTTTGTGAATCAAAAATAATCAATAGAAAATGATACAGTTTGACTTCTTATAATAGTTTTCTCTCTAATGCCATCACACAAACAACGATGGCAAATTACAAGAGAGCCATTACAAAATTACTTCTTAAAACCCATTTATTTTTTACCTGGCTGCATAATATTAAATATTTGTTTTATTAACCTAAGTGAAACAACATGGCGGGGAGGGGTGCAGAAATCTAGTAAAAGCAGAAGATAATAAGGTTGTCATCACCCTTAACCACCCCACCCCCCGCTCCCTTCGAAGTATTCCCCCCCACTCCTACCCCCCCCCCCGAACGCCAGTTTATTGGGTTTTATTTCTTTCTTTCTTAATGTTTGTTTGTATGTTAACAGACACAAGACAGAGAAGTGCTTAATAAACAAAGAGAGGAATTTGGACAGCAAGTCTCATATTGACCCAGTGTCAACAGTGAAAGGGTGGGGGTAGGGTGGGGTGGGGTGAGGGGTGAGGGGTGGGAGGAGGGATGTGCATTAAGCCAGCCAACCAACCAAAGCAAATAAGGATACTTGTGTTAACATTGCCTTTTTTTTCTCTCTCCCTCTGTCCCTCTCTTTGTCTCTCTTTCTGTCTCTCTCTCTGTCTCTCTTGTTCCCCAACCTTTAGACAAACAGGGTGTTTGTTGAAGTTTGAGTTTAAAACAGGAAATAAATACAGGAACCAAGAAGAGAATATTTTAGTGATGGTCACCAAAGGAACAGATAAATTAAAAAAAACAAAAAAACCCAGACATGTTTGAATTTTTAAGATTTTATCAAGATCAACGTAACCGCTTTTTTTTTGTGCCGACCAAGTTTACAACTAATCTTCTTGGATTTCAACTATTTTCTTTCATCTTTTCTCTTTTACCATTTACTTGTTTCAGTCATTAGACTGCGACCATGCTGGGGCACTGCCATGAGGTATTTTAGTCGAACTAATTAACCCCAGTACTTATTTTCTTTTTAAGCTTAATACTTATTCTATTGGTCTCTTTTGCCGAACTGCTAAGTTTGATCCTCACTGTCTTTTGACAACCGGTGTTGATGTGTTTACACCCCTGTAACTTAAAAAAAAAACAAATACCAGAGCCTATCCATTCGACTAAAAATTAGATTGTGGCCCCAGCATGGCCAGAGTCTAAAGATTGAAACAAGTAAAAGATAAAAGATTTAAATATAATACCCTAGCTTGTTATATATTTAAATATAAGACATAGGCGTAGGAGTGGCTGTGTGGAAAGAAGCTCACTTCCCATGGCTCTGGGTTCAGTCCCACTGAGTGGCACATTGGGCAAGTGCCTTCTACTATAGCCTTGGGCCAACCAAAGCCTTGTGTGTATATATGTGTGTGTATTTGTCCCCCCCCCCCCCAGCATCGTTTGACAACTGATGTTAGTGTGTTTCCGTCCCCATGACTTAGCAGTTTGGCAAAAAAGACTGATAGAATAAGTACTAGGCTTACAAAGAATAAGTCCTGGGGTCGATTTGTTTGACTAAAAGTGATGCTCCAGCATGGCCGCAGTCAAATGACTGAAGCAAGCCAAAGAATAGCCAGTCCACCATTGCTTTCGTAGTAAAAATATGAGATCTTGTTTTAAAAGAACGTACAAAAGCTCTTAACCGTTCCTTTATATTTTCTTGAGCAAATTACTCCAGCTTTGGAAAATACCAACAACTAACAGCTCTAACAAATTTCCTGTTTATTCTACAGTTCAGAACAAAACTGTATTTATACTATTTTATGGTTTAAAAGACAAAAAAAAAACAAAAAAAGCTTTGCAGAAAATGTCTCATGTCCTTCGCTAAAAAAAATTAAATACTGTGACAAATTGAAGAAGAGAAAATGTGTTTTTCTGTCATCCTCACCTCAAAAGGCTTTGTTAGTTTTTTTTTATAAATATAAAATGGAAGATAGAAAATATAATAATTCCTTCAAAATTGCTAATAAAATTGCTATAAAGATTGTTCATCAAAGCGTAGGGTGAGTAATTAGAATATTAAGTTTATAAATGAGCCATTCAGTTCACCAAACCATATTAAATATAATGGTTGGCCATGATTATTCTGTAGCCAAACTGTCACAGGAATGAGATGATCCTATTGGCCAACTGGTTTAATCATTTAATTTGTGAGGTGACAAAATTAGGTCATCTGAATCCCTAATATACAGAAGTATGTCTTCAGAATATTGCTGTCTTTTGTAGTATTGAGACATAATGGCATTTAAGATACACATAAAAAAAATGTCTTCTGCTAAAACAGACATCATCATCATTTAATGTCTGTATTTTACGCTGGAATATGTCGGATAGTTTGACAGGAGCCAATGAGCCAGATTGCTGTGTTGAGCGCCAGTGTCTACATTAGCATGGTTTCTGTGGGTGGGATGCCATTCTTAACCCATTAATACCCAATTTTTTTTATTTAATTTATTACCAAAAGTCTTTTTTTTTATACAATTTTATCTGATACTAAATATATAAAAAAATTTGATTACAATATTTGAAAGACACTCCAGTCTTGATGACTAATTAAAGGTATCTCAGAAAAATACAGGTGTTGCAGAAATATGATGGATTATCCTTCTGGTCCTAAAAAAAGGACCATGAGTGCTAACAGGTTAATGAAAGCCACTTCACAGTGTGTCCTGGATGCATTTTTTTTTGTGGCACAGGTGCTAATGAAGTTACCAAGTAACTCACAGGATACGACCCCTTAACAAAATGGTGGGGGTGGGGTGCAGTATAGAGGGAGGAGGTGGTTTTGTGCCAGGTGTTGAGAGGTTAATGTATGATAGGGGGAGAGGTACAGGTGTCTTGCAGTAGAGGAGGGGCTGTGTGGTAAGTAGCTTGCTTACCAACCACATGGTTCTGGGTTCAGTCCCACTGCGTGGCACCTTGGGCAAGTGCCTTATACTTAAAGCCTCGGGCTGACCAGAGACTTGTGTGTGGATTTGGTAGACGGAAACTGAAAGAAGCCCATCGTATATATAGATATATATGTATATATTTATGTGTGTGTACATGTTTGTGTATCTGTGTTTGTCCCCCACCCCCACCCCAGCATCACTTGACAACCAATGCTGGTGCGTTCACATCCCCCGTAACTTGGTGGTTTGGCAAAAGGAGACCGATAGATTAAGTACTAGACTTACAAAGAATAAGTCCTGGAGTCGATTTGCTCGACTAAAAGCAGTGCTCCAGCATGGCCACAGTCAAGATGACTGAAATAAGTAAAAGAATAAAAGAAAAGAATAATATTTATTTTTATGTTGCCTGTATTGAATACCTGCCTATTCTTTGATACAATCCATCTGCCCATCCCTCCTCTCATCTATTCCTCCGTCTCTTCATCCATTCACCCTTACAACCATCCCACCATTCATCTATCCATCCAGCCCCCTCTCTCCTTTCCATCCATCACTTCAGCTCCCCCCACTCTCTCTCCATCCATTCATCCCTCTTTCCATCCATTTATCTCTCCCCACATCTATCCATCCATTCAGCACCCACCCCCATTCTCTCTCAGCCTCCGTCCATCCACCTCCCTACATCTGTTTCTAGATAACATTTCAATGACCCTCCGCACTTACATTAAATGTGTTTGCCCTAACTCTAACCCCACCAAGAACACAAAATCCAACGACCAACTGGGTTGACATTGGAGACAGCACAACAATAAAGGTAACAGAGTGGACATTGAGAGGACTTACCACTTGTTGTACAGTTGCAGTGAAAGGTAATCCGCGCATTCGGATAATCACTTGTCCTCCTCTGGATAAAAATGCTTGAGCTTCAAGATTATTTCCTGCAAACAAATAGGAAAGAAAAACTTGGAGAAAGACTTTCAAACTGTTCTGGAGACATTATTGAGGATTAAATCAGAAGGGCATTTAGCTGAGGTTTGCATATAATATATATCTTTTATCTTTTTGACTGGCCCTCGTGCCGGTGGCAACCGCCTGACTGGCTCTCGTGCCGGTGACACATAAAAGCACCCACTACACTCTCAGAGTGGTTGGCCTTAGGAAGGGCATCCAGCTGTAGAAACTCTGCCAGATCAGATTGGAGCCTGGTGCAGCCTTCTGGTTCGCCAGTCACAAGTCAAATCGTCCAGCCCATGCTAGCATGGAAAACGAATGTTAAATGATGCTGCTGCTGCTGCTGATGATGATGATGATGATGATGATCTTTTACTTGTTTCAGTCATTAGACTGTAGCCATGCTGGAGCACTGCCTTGGAAAACTTTTTAGTCGAATGAATCGATCCCAGGACTTTTTTTTTTTTTTAAATGTGGTACTTAATCTATTGAACTCTTTTGCCAAGCTGCTAAGTTACAGGGATGCAAACACACCTACACCAGATTAAATCCTGGTTCTATAAGGATCAGGATTAAATAAGCTATTGGATTAAATTGCTGTCATCGAGTGGAAACCACAAATGAAGAGAAAAGAGAAAGTAGATAAAGACCCAATGAAGAGTTCATCTTACCTCCAGCCACATTGATGAAATCTTTGCCAGTTGATTTATAAACTTCAATGTAACGTTGGCCAATGTGGTGTTTGTGTCGCTTCATAGCAAGATCTCGATGTTCTTCACTTTCAAACCAAATCAAAGCTTCTCCATTTCGCCGACCTTGTTGACTAAGACAAAGTGCCACACCGCCTCTACATAAGGAAAACAAATGATAATAATAATAATAATAATAATGATAATAATAATAATGATAACGATAATAATAATAATCCTTTCTACTATATGCACAAGGCCTGAAATTTGGGGGAAGGGGGTCAGTCGATCATATCGACCCCAGTGTTTCACTGGTACCTAATTTATCGACCCTGAAAGGATGAAAAGCAAAGTCAACCTTGATGGAATTTGAACTCAGAACACAGCAACAGGTGAAATGCCATAAAGCATTTCATCCAGTGTGTATACAGACACAAACACACATTCACACATATATATATGTATATATATACACACCCACATATATATACAAACACACACACACACAAATATTCATATACACGCACACATATACAAACACACACACAAACAAATATTCATATACACGCACACATATACAAACACACACACACACACACATATATATATATATATATATATATATATATATATATATAAACATACATACACACACAAACACACACACACACACACAAACATATATAAATACACACACACACACACACACACACATGAACACACACTCACGACAGGCTTCTGTCAGTTTCCATCTACCAAATCCAGTTATAAGGTTTTGATTGATCGAGGGCTATAATAGAAGGCACTTTGCAGCAGAACTTAGCTTGAGATCACACAGCCATGCCAGCCCTTTTGGAGCCATATCTGCAACTTTGGCCACAACAGTGGGAAAAGTCATCTATGAACCTGAGAAATGGCAAACAGTTCTTCTTACCGCATGATATTGAGTCCTTTGAAAAATCTGGCAATGTCTTGATCAGATGACTGCCATGGTAGACCTCGAGCTCTTACAACTGTATTATCATCAACACGTTCATTCTTACTGCTGCCAAGGAAGAACAAGGAGAAAAACAAACAAGAAAAAAGAAACAGTGATAAAGTAAAACCATGAATTGTTCAGGTCTATCAAAGTGAACGTTCAGGAAAAAACAGGAAGATACATTGTGGGACATGAAAAAATATTTAAAAATTTTTATAGAAATATATTTAAACAAGGTTAGGCATGTCAGTAGTATGTATATATATATATATATATATATATATATATATATATATATATATATGTCAAGGTTATTCAGTCACCATAGTCAAATCCGTCATGTGACTTTTAGAGGCCCCCTGCAACTTTTTGTTTCGAGGCCCCATCCTTTCAATCAAAATTCATAATCTACACACCTGTTATTCATAGCTATATTTTACTTTATTCTGAGATTCAATATTTCATGTTACCCCAAAGAACGTCTTCAAAAGTACAAATTTCAATAAGTAAAACTTCCAGATATAAATAAAAGAGCATCTACATACTTTGATTTTAACATGGGGTCCCTCAACCATAGAGGCCCCCTGCGACTGCAGGGGTTGCACTTGACTGTACTTGTAGTGTGTCACTAAGAACACAGTGAACTGTTGTAATCTAGAGTGTTACTAATAAATCCTCAGATTTTCATGTCTACCTTACAACATTAAGCTCCAAACGAGATAACAAAGGCTACTTCCGTGTGAAACGGTCATTAAATTTCTTCAAATCAGTTTCTGCTGTCTTAAAATAGGAAGGCTGGGATACAAAGCTTTTTGACCATAGGTCTGCTCAATCAGTATTGGCCTGGGGCTAAACAACTACTGTGATAACAACAACAACAACAATACTCTTCTTCCCATGGCTTGAGGCAGAGGAGGAATATTTGGGACAGATATGGCTGGTTTCAATGCTAAAAGGTTAAAACTGTAAGGAAACAATGAAGCTATGAGAACCGAGACTAGAAATTATGAATCTAAGTAACTAACTAACAATACATACCACCACCACCATCCCAAACAGTGTGGCTATGACAATAGGCACCACCACCACCGTCACCTCACCACAGTCTCATACAATGAGACTTTGACAATGTACCCCCCCCCCCCCATCACATCTTAACAAGAGAACTTCAATACAAAACCACTACCGCCGCCCCTGCTTACTCCACCTCATATAGTGGGGCTTTGACAATTGTATATGTAGTGTGTATCTAAATCTATTTCTCATACTGTATACCACAATTAATTATGTATTATATATCAGAGGTGCAGTGAGGCTGACAGGCTGAGAAGTTCACTTCGCAATCACGAGATAGTGGGTTCAATCTCTCTGCATGATGTGTTTAATAAATGTCATCTTCTACAGCCTTGGGTTGACCTAAATCTGGTGAGTGGAACTCAGTAGATGGAAACTGTATTGAAGCCCTTTGGGTGGGCTGTACCACTAACTCAAAAGGTACTACCTTGTCATGTCACACTGTGCCATGCTGAATTTATCTGAGAATTTTGTTAATTATCATTTAACATCCATTTTCCATGCTGGCATGGGTTGGACGGTTTTTGACAGGAGCTGACGAAACAGAGGGCTGCCCTAGGCCTCATTGTTTGCTTTGACAGGGTTTCTACAGATGGATATTCCTTACATCGACCACTTTACAGAGTGTACTGGGTGAATTTTTTGTGCCACCTGCACTAGTGAGATTACCAAAATAACAATGACAATAACAATAATAACAATAATAACAATAATAACAATAATAATGATAATAATCATCGTCATCATCATTTAATGTCCCTTGTCCATGCTGACATGGGATGAACAGTGTGACCAGAGCTGGCAAGCGGGGAGGCTGCATCAAACTCCAGTCTGATTTGGCATGGTTTCTATGGTTGGATGCCCTTCCTAATGCCAACCACTTTATAGAGTGTGTGCTGGGAGCTTTTATATGGCACTACATAGGCAATTTTATGTGCCGCCATACAGGCAATAATTTTTCCTCCTACAGACACAAGGCCTGATGTTTTGAGGGAGGGGGCATAGTCGATTACATCAACCCCAAAAGGATAATAATAACAACAATAATAATAATGAATAATATCTCCCATGATTCTTTTTAATTTAGACACAAGACCAGCAAGTTTGAGGGGTGGGGGTAGTGAATAACATTGACCTGCCCTCCCCTAGTGTATGACTGGTACTTATTTCATTGACCTCAAAAGCATGTAAGGCAAAATTGATCTTGGTAGAATTTGAACTCAAAACATAAAACCAGAAGAAATACCACTAAACATTTCGTCCAATGTGCGACCGATTCTACCAGCTGAAATAATGGTCAGATTAATAAGAATGGCTTCTGATTTAAGAATAAGACCAGCAATTTTCAGGGGAGGGACACAAGTCAATATCACTGACCTCTGTACTTGACTGGTGCTTTATTTTACCCAGCCTGGTGGGCGGGGGGGGGGGGGGGATGAAAAACAATGTCGACCTTGGCATCAAAATAATTCATAATAAAAATAACAAAACCAAAGAGTTAAAAATATACTAAGAAATGTTAATAATAATAATAATAATAATAATAATAATAATGATAATAATAATAATAATAATAACAACACTGATAATAACAAAGATGATGATGATAATGATGATAATCACTGCCTGTCATGCTATGAAACAAGATAAGGTATTTTGTTTAAAAAGAAATGTATGTATGTGTATATATGTATATATATTCATATACCTGTGTGTGTGTATTTTAAATGAAGCAAACATGTTTATTTAGCTTAGTAATGCTAATTGATAAGATGTAAATATTATTTGATAAGATTTTGGCGTCAGTGGTTGGAGATAGAGAGAACCGGATGATATTGTCAGAGTGGGCCCTCAGATGCATACACACACACACACACACACATACACACACAGCTATGCAAATATATATATATATAACTTTGATCGCTTTGATAGGTTTTGGTGAGTATAAGCCCAGGCCATGTCTGACTTAATGGCACCACCTGGTGAAGTCTTTTAGTCATATATGGGGCGCAATGGCCCACTCTGGCAAAGAGTTATTATTGTTGGAGACATATCTGGGTGTAGGAGGTTGGTCCAGGATATTTTGAAGAAATTTGTCCAGTGAACTTTTGAATTTTATGGGATCCATTTCCGTTTTGACGTATTTTGGTATGGTATTAAAAACAGCTGGACCGATTGAGGTAAAGTAGTTGTGACGTAATGTTGCTATCTGTACCGAGTTCAATTTTTGTTATGGGCAAATAGCATGAGGCCAAGTCTTGGGCAGATTTAAAATTGACGCCAACATCATTTGTGATATATATATATATATATATATATATATATATATATATATATATATATATATATATATATATATACATATACATATATATATATATATATATATATATATATATACATATATATGTATAGAGTAACGGTTTTTTTGTTATATTTCTGCTGCTTTTAAATAAAGCATATTACTCTACCTCTGGTATTTGAGTACTCTTTTTTCCACCTTGTTGCACATTTCATGTGCTTACTCCGGTATATATATATATATATATATATATATATATATATATATATATATGCATATATATATGCATATATATATGTATATATATATATGTATATATATATATATGTATATATATATATATATATATATATATATATATATATATATATATATATATATATATATATATATGTATATATATATGTATATGTATATATGTATATTCAGGGGTTGGGCAAAATAATGGGAACTTGTAGCATTATAATTTTGAAATATCTATAAAACCATCAAAAGCTTGTTTATTTTTATGTTGTTTTTTTTTTGTGGTACATAAAAAGCACCATTTGAGCATGATCATTGCCAGCGTTGCGTTACTGGCAAATGTGCCAGTGGCACGTCAAAACACCTTTTGAGCGTGGTCGTTGCCAGTACTGCAATTCAAACTTTGTACAAGGAGTCCATACCTCGTAGAATTCAAGCTGTAATTACTGCCAAAGGTGGTTCTACCCCATATTAAAATAGATATAGAAGTTAAATAAGAATAATTTCTGTTTAACAAGTATCATTTTAAAAGCTATTAAATTACAAAGTGTTTGTGTTGTTTATAATAAACTTTATTTTATATTTCTTGCCCACAAGAGATTATGTCCGATCTTTAGCATACTGCTGTATGTCTTCTCAAATCATAATCACAGAAAAAGTTGTTGATAAGGATTACCAACAGAAACAAGGCTGATAAATATGCATATGTATTGCAAATTAAGTTTAATTACCAATAAACATTAATGGCTTTACAGTTCTATATTTAAGAGATGAGGAATTATGTACATTATTTACATGTGACAGATATTTGTCCTCATCTTGTTTGTTGTTAACACAACATTTCAGCTGATATATCCTCCAGCCTTCATCAAGTGTCTTGGAGAAATTTCAAACCTGAGTTCTTATTCCTAAGGTTTTAGTAAATTTATACAGAAAAAGTAAGCATTATACTATCCAGCATAAATAAAAGTCAACTTCATTATATTTAAACCCTAATTTTTTCTGTAAAAGCCTATTCTGACATTACATGTGTTAACTTCTGGTATGAATGTTTATGTTTTGTACGTCTTTTTTCAACAAAAAAGAATATTTCTAAAAAAATTCTGGAAATGATCTACTCATGCATAAATTTATGCACCCTCAAAGTATTTTTATTTTTGTGGAAAATATGCATAAATTACATGGGTTTTTATGGTATATGGTTAACCCTAAATGGAAAAGAGAAAGGATGGTGAAGAGAGGTCAGGGCATAATCTTCCTTGCTTCCATTTTAGAAGATTACATTCTTGTTAATCTATTACTTTATTGTTAATCTATCTAATAATTCCCAAACATTAAAATGATTGAATATTCAACTCACCATATTCCTGGTTCCAAATGTTCTTTAATCATTTCTGCAGTTCCAAATGAATGACCTTCAGAGAAGAAAATTGTAGCATTAATGAAATCCTCTTCATCTTTTAAACATTTAGCATTTAGGATAATCTTTAGAACTCAGGATAATCTCTGTCAAATGTAATGCCTATTTACATTCTTTCTCTTGAATTTATCCTGCATTTTCACAAAGTTTTGAGATTTTGATGAAGCAATTGTTTATCTTTAGAATGAGGTTGGATATTTGGACTAGACATGACCTGTTAAAATGCTGAAGGGTCAACACCCATCTTCCATGCTGGAATGCATTGGAAATGGCATGGGTCGTGTATACATTATCACCATCATGAGCATGGATAGGTTGTGTGGTATCTAGGGTGTGACATGAACCAGGGTACCACACAACCCTCTGGTGGGGCATGGGTATCTAACACTACCTGTGTGATCCTTGCCTCACATATGGTACAATGTAAAAACATTACACTGCTCATGTCAAAATAATGTCACATTCTGTTTTTCAAATAAAGGACTCTCAATGAAACCTTATTTATATCAGAATAGCATTGCTCATTTATTATGCAATTAAGAATTAAATAATTTTATGAATACTCACCACTTGTTACCATTCTGTGTAAAATGCTTGCCATCTCCTGGCATTGATGGACACCATATTCCACAGACTGATCTGGTTTCAGTCCCAAATCTAATGACAGTTAAGTAAAATCTTTCAGAAAATAAAAAAAGAATGCTTTCAAAATTCTCCTTTACCAATTTTCTAAGACTACAGGAACAAGGCTGAGAAATTTTCAGTGGAGATTAACATTACAGAACTAATAATCTCATGTTACTAAAGGAATAATTACAATATTTGTATCTATGCTATTTATGTCATGTAGCCATGTTTATTTACAATGTACGTGTGTGTGCATGTATATGTATGTACATAGACTAATATTAAATTAATCTTTACAATGTATACTTACAATATTTATATCTACATTATTATATATATATATATATATATATATATATATATTAGAAAAAATATGCAGGGTAGGTAAATTATAGAAATTTTTCTACCAGTGACCTCGCATGCAAAAAGTAATCAATAGACTATATGTTATTCTTATAAAATTAGTGTACATTTAAACACATAATAGGTGCCAATAATGTATATATATGTAATATTAATAATAATAAGAAGATGCTTAGAGAACTTGGAAAACAGAAAGATAATATGCATAAGTACACATGTGTATGTGTGTGTATATGCACATATATATTTTATGTACGTACGAACGTATCTGTGTATGTAAGATATATATATGTGTATACATACACACACACATCATTTAACATCTACTTTCCATGCTGGCATAGGTTGGACCATCATCTTTAAAGTATATTTTTACTACACACACATGCATATATATATATATATATATATATATATGTATATATGTATATATCATCATCATCATCGTTTAACGTCCGCTTTCCATGCTAGCATGGGTTGGACGATTTGACTGAGGACTGGCAAACCAGATGACTACACCAGGCTCCAATCTGATCTGGCAGAGTTTCTACAGCTGGATGCCCTTCCTAATGCCAACCACTCAGAGAGTGTAGTGGGTGCTTTTACGTGTCACCCGCACGAAAACGGCCACGCTTGAAATGGTGTCTTTTATGTGCCACCCACACAAGCCAGTCCAGGGGCACTGGCAACGATCTCGCTCGAAAATCCTACAGGAGCCAGTCAGGCGGTACTGGCAACGGCCACGCTCAAAATGGTGCATCTCATGTGCCACCCGCACAAGAACCAGTCCAGGGGCACTGGCAACGATCTTACTTGGCTTGCCGGGTCTTCTCACGCACAGCACATTTCCAAAGGTCTCGGTCAGTAGTCATCGCCTCGGTGAGGCCCAATGTACGAAGGTCTTGCCTCACCACCTCAGCCCAGGTCTTCCTGGGCCTACCTCTTCCATGGGTTCCCTCAACTGCTAGGGTGTGGCACTTTTTCACGCAGCTATCCTCCTCCATTCTCACCACATGTCCATACCAGCGCAATCGTCTCTCTTGCACGCCACAACTGATGCTTCTAATGTTCAGCTTTTCTCTCAAGATACTTACACTCTGATGGGTATTCACATTGACATTACACATCCAACGGAGCATACTGGCTTCATTCCTTGCGAGCTTACGTATGTCCTCAGCAGTTACAGCCCATGTTTCACTGCCATGTAGCATGGTTGTTCGTACTACTGACCGAGACCTTTGGAAATGTGCTGTGCGTGAGAAGACCCGGCAAGCCAAGTAAGATCGTTGCCAGTGCCCCTGGACTGGTTCTTGTGCGGGTGGCACATGAGATGCACCATTTTGAGCGTGGCCGTTGCCAGTACCGCCTGACTGGCTCCTGTAGGATTTTCGAGCGAGATCGTTGCCAGTGCCCCTGGACTGGCTTGTGCGGGTGGCACATAAAAGACACCATTTCAAGCGTGGCCGTTTTCGTGCGGGTGACACGTAAAAGCACCCACTACACTCTCTGAGTGGTTGGCATTAGGAAGGGCATCCAGCTGTAGAAACTCTGCCAAATCAGACTGGAGCCTGGTGTTGCCATCCGGTTTCACCAGTCCTCAGTCAAATCGTCCAACCCATGCTAGCATGGAAAGCGGACGTTAAACGATGATGATGATGATGATGATATAACAGAAAAATCCAGTTGAAAAGAATTTGAATCCAAGAAATGGGAGAAATGGATACAGTTTATGATTTTCTTCTCTACTCCAATCTGTCTCTTTAAATTTTTATACATAACTACTGCAATAAATGCTTAGTGGCTTTTCGTTTGTCTTTACGTTCTGAGTTCAAATTCCGCTGAGATTGACTTTTTGCCTTTCATCCTTTCGGGGTCAATAATTTAAGTACCAGTTGTATACTGGAGTCGATCTAATCGGTTATTTTAACCTCTAAATCAATTAACCTATATAGATATAAAATTATATAGAATACAATTATAAGGGCATAGAAGCCACTGAGCCTATATGCTAGAAGAAGACACCAAATATGTCCAACTACTAGAAGATTCACTTCAATATCCACAGGTTGAAAGCAGGAAAAGTGGACAAGCCAAAATTTCATAAAATAATGCTCTGAATTCAATCTGTGTATATTGAAGTGAATTGTGCAGTGGTCGAGTGTATTTGGTGTCTTTTTCTAGCATATAGGCACAGTAGTTTCAGTATCCTTAATGATAATTATATTCTATATAATTATCTCTCGCTCTCTCTCTCTCTCTCTCTCTCTCTCTCTCTCTCTCTATATATATATATATATATATATATATATATATATATATATATATATATATATATATATATATATACATATATAGTGTAAATAAAATGTACAATGAGTTATACAAAAGAACCACACTAACAAATATGCTTTTAGCTTTAATGGGAAGTGAAAGCGTCATAATGTTTGAGACATTAATCTTTTGTCAGGAGGGAGTGAGAAAGAAGAATAGAGGGTGAGAAAGAGAACGAAAGAAGAAGAAGGAGGAGGAGGAGGAGGAGGAGGTATGGCCATGTAGTTGAGAGTAGACCTAGACACATTCTTGTTCTTCTTACACCTGTACCCAACAGAGACTCCAAGAAGTGACAGCTGGAGGGAGGGAGGGAGGTTGGGTTGTGCCAGTAGTCAGGTGGTATAGGGTCAGGATGAGTGTGGGGACAATGAAAACGTTTTGGACATCCTCCTGGAAAACTTCATCACCAAAACAAATAATTGTCGAAACAGTTTTGGACAGATTTGAAACTTTACTTTATAATAACAATAATATTAATAATAATAATAATAATAATAATAATAATAATAATAATAAAATTATAATAATAATAATCATTTTCGACTGTAGGCACAAGGCCTGAAATTTGGGGGAAGGGATTAAGTCGATTAGATCAAGGCCAGCGCTTAACTGGTACTTATTTAATCGACCCTCAAAGGGTGAAAGACAAAGTTGACCTCAGTGGAATTTGAACTCAGAACAGAGCAACGGGTGAAATATGGCTAAGTATTTCGTCCAGCATGCTAACGATTCTGCCAGCTCTCTGCCTTTAATGATAATGATAATAATAATAATAATAATAATAATAATAATAATGATGATGATGATGATAATAATGATAAGAAGAATCAAGAAGGTTCTAAGTGCTTGAAAGACTATTGAAAATG